>NC_056740.1:511211111-511253611 GCF_019279795.1 Protopterus annectens | reverse complement strand
AATGTATAGCAGACAGGACAGGACCACCATGATAACCATAAAATAAAATAACGTATAGACAATGTATAGCAGACAGGACAGGACCACCAAAATATCCATAAAATAAAATAAAGTATAGACAATGTATAGTAGACAGGACAGGACCACCACGATAACCATAAAATAAAATAAAGTATAGACAATGTATAGCAGACAGGACAGGACCACCACGATAACCATAAAATAAAATAAAGTATAGACAATGTATAGCAGACAGGACAGGACCACCACGATAACCATAAAATAAAATAAAGTATAGACAATGTATAGCAGACAGGACAGGACCACCACAATAACCATAAAATAAAATAAAGTATAGACAATGTATAGCAGACAGGACAGGACCACCACGATAACCATAAAATAAAGTATAGACAATGTATAGCAGACAGAACAGGACCACCACGATAACCATAAAATAAAATAAAGTATAGACAATGTATAGCAGACAGGACAGGACCACCACGATAACCATAAAATAAAGTATAGACAATGTATAGCAGACAGGACAGGACCACCACAATAACCATAAAATAAAATAAAGTATAGACAATGTATAGCAGACAGGACAGGACCTCCACAATAACAATAAAATAAAATATAGACAATGTATAGCAGACAGGACAGGACCACCACGATAACCATAAAATAAAATAAAGTATAGACAATGTATATCAGACAGGACAGGACCACCATGATATCCATAAAATAAAATAAAGTATAGACTATGTATAGCAGACAGGACAGGACTACCACGATAACCATAAAATAAAATAAAGTATAGACAATGTATAGCAGACAGGACAGGACCACCACAATATCCATAAAATAAAATAAAGTATTGACAATGTATAGCGGAAAGGACAGGACCACCATGATAACCATAAAATAAAATAATGTATAGACAATGTATAGCAGACAGGACAGGACCACCATGATAACCATAAAATAAAATAAAGTATAGACAATGTAGAGCAGACAGGACAGGACCACCACGATAACCATAAAATAAAATAAAGTATAGACAATGTATAGCAGACAGGACAGGACTACCACGATAACCATAAAATAAAATAAAGTATAGACAATGTATTGCAGACAGGACAGGACCACCATGATATCCATAAAATAAAATAAAGTATAGACAATGTATAGCAGACAGGACAGGACCACCAAAATATCCATAAAATAAAATAAAGTATTGACAATGTATAGCAGACAGGACAGGACCACCACGATAACCATAAAATAAAATAAAGTATAGACAATGTATAGCAGACAGGACAGGACTACCACGATAACCATAAAATAAAATAAAGTATAAACAATGTATTGCCGACAGGACAGGACCACCATGATATCCATAAAATAAAATAAAGTATAGACAATGTATAGCAGACAGGACAGGACCACCACGATAACCATAAAATAAAACAAAGTATAGACAATGTATAGCAGACAGGACAGGACCACCACGATAACCATAAAATAAAACAAAGTATAGACAATGTATAGCAGACAGGACAGGACCACCACGATATCCATAAAATAAAATAAAGTATAGACAATGTATAGCAGACAGGACAGGACCACCATGATAACCATAAAATAAAATAAAGTATAGACAATGTATAGCAGACAGGACAGGACCACCACAATAACCATAAAATAAAATAAAGTATTGACAATGTATAGCAGACAGGACAGGACCACCACGATATCCATAAAATAAAATAAAGTATTGACAATGTATAGCGGAAAGGACAGGACCACCATGATAACCATAAAATAAAATAAAGTATAGACAATGTATAGCAGACAGGACAGGACCACCACAATAACCATAAAATAAAATAAAGTATAGACAATGTATAGCAGACAGGACAGGACCACCACGATAACCAAAAAATAAAATAAAGTATAGACAATGTATAGCAGACAGGACCACCATGATAACCATAAAATAAAATAAAGTATAGACAATGTAGAGCAGACAGGACAGGACCACCATGATAACCATAAAATAAAATAAAGTATAGACAATGTATAGCAGACAGGACAGGACCACCACTATAACCATAAAATAAAATAAAGTATAGACAATGTATAGCAGACAGGACAGGACCACCACTATAACCATAAAATAAAATAAAGTATTGGCAATGTATAGCAGACAGGACAGGACCACCACGATAACCATAAAATAAAATAAAGTATAGGCAATGTATAGCAGACAGGACAGGACCACCACGATAACCATAAAATAAAGTATAGACAATGTATAGCAGACAGGACAGGACCACCACGATAACCAAAAAATAAAATAAAGTATAGACAATGTATAGCAGACAGGACAGGACCACCGTGATATCCCTAAAATAAAATAAAGTATAGACAATGTATAGCAGACAGGACAGGACCACCACGATAACCATAAAATAAAATAAGGTATAGGCAATGTGATGCTCAGTGCATTTTAACTTTTGCTTGCTCACAGACTGACACGTTCTATAAGGATGAAAACACTTCCTGTGTGATTAGTTTTAATAAAAAAGTGTGATTTTATGGCTGTTTATATTATTTTGTTTTTGTGAATCTGTCTACAACTCTTTTTATATACATGTAGGGAGGGTGTCTGTCAACCTTTCTCTCTCTCCCTCACATTTGTATGCATGTACATATGCATATATATGTCTAATATCTAGATGTAGATCTAGTTAGATATATACACACATCTATATGTATGTATATGTATATATATATATATATATATATATATATAGATATATATATATATATATATATATATGTTGTTGTTGTGTCTTTCGACTTTTCCCGGTTAGGGGTCGCCACAGCGGAACTCCGGTCCGCTAATGATTGGCATTAGATTTTTACATGCTGAGTTGCCAGCCCTGACACACAACCTTCAACGAAGGTATGCCCATTTACGCATGTCTCCACACAGAAGACGCTTTAGCTGAGAATTGAACAGGACAATGTCTTACTGTGAGGTGACAACGCTACCGCAGCACCACTAGGCTAGCTACACTTGCGGTCCATTTTGAGACAAATGTATTTCCCTTTTTATGCTTGAAATAACCTATCCCAGTTAGTTATACACTGGTCTTACCCATCCCATGGTTGATAATTACATACTACCCCTAATGAGAATAACTCTGGGAGTGGGGAGCCTTGAGCAGCCTACCTGTCCCTGTAGGAAGTCACCTTAGCACAAGAAGCTGTAGTAATTGGCTGTTTTGGACCATTTCTAGCTCTTTTGTAGTTCACTGTTTAAAATCCGCGTTTGCACGGCTTTGCGCGGTTGTGCGCATAGCACAGCGCCGGTTAAACGTGGTTAAACTTTTTCTGGCTCCGCCAAGTCTGCTCTTCAAATTTTCCCTTAAGGAAGCTCTACTCTTAGTATAACCAGACTACTTACTATATTATAAGCCTAGCACTTGTTCTCAATACTTCTCTACTAAGTAAGCACTCTCGTACTAAGTAAAGCACTACATCTACTTACCACCCCTGTGAATACCCACTTCCCTTAAAGGTATACCACTCCCTTATACTGTTCTAGCATGTCGAGTGGTAGATTACTGGCGTCGTCTCCAGTTCAGCTGGTCAATCTGGGTATCTTGAGACAATGCTACAATTGTCTCATGTACACAGACAACCCTCTCCTCCTCCCAACAAACACAAATACATGTGAGAGATGCAACTATATAGCCAAACTGGAGGCTGAACTCTCTCAACTCAGGGCTGGCATGACCAGACAGGAGGAGATGGCAACCACACACACAACAATCCCAGTCCCACATAGACCTACCACAACTGCAAACCAAACACATAAAAACATAAAGACATACTCGGAGGCTCTAATAAAAAACTTACCAAAACAACAGAGGCTCCCAAAGCAGACACCCAAAAATCCACCACCTCAAAACAAAACACATGCAACACATACTTCAATAAATCAATGTATCAACCAATCACAGCCCTTAAGGCCAAACACCTTGCCTGATACACTAGTAATAGGTGACTCTATAGTCAGACACACTGATGTCCCGCTGACCAGGCTGAACAAGGAGAAGGTGACTGTGAGCTGTCTATCGGGAGCTAGGATCCGCCACATAACACACGCACTCAAGTCACTCCAAAGCAAGTACAAATATGACTCCGTCATTGTCCATGCTGGTGTGAATGACCTGAGACGTACCTCCCTGGACTACATGAAAAGAGACATAGAGGAGCTCTCCGATTATGTAGCCCAGGCTGGTATGACCCTGACCCTGAGCAGCATCTTGCCCTCACCAAGAATGATACCACAATACAAAGACAAGATGATCAGCTTTAACAATTGGCTCAAGTACTGGTGTCATTCTAAGGGGATCCAATGTCTGTCTGCCTGGGATGACATGTTGGACAAGCCACGCTGCTTCGCAAGGGATGGCTTACACCTGTCACCACTGGGCTTCCGGATATTGGCTAAGGCTCTTGCCACCCCATAGTGCCTTTTTTAGGCAAGGCTCAAAAGACAAACCCACCTCCTTAGAAAACAATAATGGAAAAAAACTAAGGGTAATGCTGCTCAACGACAGAAGTCTAAATCTCAAGATGCAGGCACTTGATGCACTCCTCAGCATGGAGAACATCAACGTCTGTGCAGTAACTGAAACCTGGTTCAAGGCTCCTGAGAGCACCTCAGCATTACCAGGCTATACCTCGTAACATGCTTTTCGGCCCCAAAACCCAGGCCGAACCACAAAGGGAGAGGGATTGTCCATATTCATCAAGGACACCCACACCTCCAGGTTAGTAGCAACACATGAAGCATGAGAGACCATACAGGTGCAACTAACCATAGGCAAAACTGCTATGCAACTGGTAGCATATTACAGACCACCCACCCAATCTCAAGATCTCCACTCAGCCTTCCTAAAGACATTGGAGGATATGAATGTGTCACAAAATACCATCATACTGGGAGACTTCAACTACCCAAACATAGATTGGGTACATTATTCTAGCCCTAATACCCTAGCCCAAAGGTTCCTGGAATTCATAAATTCAAATGCACTGGAACAATTAGTCACCTCTCCCACTAGGGGAGATAATATACTGGACCTGATCATCCAAACATGGGGACAAAATGCTCCACACCGGAAGTATACCCCTCACTAGTGAGATCTGACCACAAACTAATCACCCTGGATATACATATCCCACCTCCACCCCTAGCACAAAAGACCACAGTGAAAAACTTCTCAAAAACAGACTTCACTCTTCTTAAGACTGAGATGGTATCCTTTAAGCCCACTGTGCCAGTGGATACCACATCCAACAATGCCGAATCCTTCACAAATGCTTTCTATGGACATCTCCAAGAATGCATGGATCATGCAATCCCAAACAAATCCAAGTCCCTCTCCACCAAAGGTAAGCATCCTGTCTGGTGGACCTCAGCCATAAACAAATTGTATAACAAAAGAAGGAAGCTACTGCATGTCAGAGCAAAATCCCATGAAGGGAAGACATCTCTGATCAACATTAGCAGAAAACTACGTTCTCTCATAAAAACATCCAAGGCCAACTTTGAGAGAAAAATCGCTAAGGACACTAAAGATAACCACAAAGTCTTCTTCAGCTATGTTAGAAACCTGGGCAGAAACCCTCAGATATGCTCAGAGTTGGTTCACAACAATAAAAAATACACTGAACCCACAGATATTGCCAACATTCTGGCTGACAGGTTCAGTGCAAATTTCTCCCCTCCTTCACCCCCAAAAGAAGAAATACTTATCCCAGCTGAATGTAATCTCCCTGTCACCTCAGATGTCCAAGTGAGAACCGCCCTAAACAAAGCAAAAAACACAACATCAATGGGACCTGATGGTATCCTGGGTTGCGTGTTACATGAACTCCAAGAGGAGCTAAACCCACACATAAAAATGCTATTTAACCTTAGCCTTACTTCGGGATATGTACCTGAACACTGGCGTACAGCAACAGTGGTCCCACTCCACAAGGGGGGTGCCTCTACAGACCCTGGAAACTACTGCACCATAAGCTTAACCAGCCTGGTCTGCAAAGCTATGGAAAGAATCATTATGGAACTCATAAACAGAGACATATGGGACCTACAGACACTTGACCCCACCTAGTTCAGCTTTGTAAAGGTCAGATCCTGCCTTTTAAACCTGGTTGACTTTTTCGAAACAGTCACTAGAGCTATTGACAAGGGCAAAGCAGTCCATACATCATACCTGGACTTGGCTAAGGCCTTCGACACAATACCTCACTCAGGCATCATAGATAAGCTCAACAGCTTAAATGTAAACCCTTATGTCACTAGATGGGTTGCAAACTGGCTAAAGGACAGAACCCATAAAGTGAAAATCGCCAGAGCAATGTCAGACTCAAAGCCAGTCACAAGTGGTGTCCCACAGGGATCTGTCCTGGGACCCCTCTTGTTCAGCATTTATTTTTCAGATGTTAAAGCAAACACGGGAGGGCTGTGGCTGACAAAGTTTATAGATGACTGCAAACTAGGCACCATAGTCGATACACCAGCAGACAAACACATCCTACAAAAAGGCCTCAAAGAAACTGACAACTGGTGTCGGAATCACGGCCTTAAACTAAATGCCAAAAAATGTATAGTCATCCCCTTTGGGAAAAACAAAGTACCCACAAATTATCACATAGACAGCAACCCACTGAGTACTGAAAAAGTAATCAGAGACCTAGGGACCCAAGTTGACAGCGACCTCTCATTTGATACCCACGTTGCCAAAGTGGTTAGAAAAACATTCTACCTTGCACACCTCATCATGAAGGGATTCACATCCAGATCCAAGGATGTCATTGTACCCCTATATTCCTCCCTCATCAGACCCATGATTGAGTACAATGCCCCATTTGGTATGTACTTCACCCGGCATTTGCAGCTGGAGAGACCACAAAAGTATCTCACCAAGAGGATCAAGGGTCTCCAACATATGTCTTATTCTGCAAGACTAAAGAAACTTCAGCTCTATTCAGTATCATACCGCCTGCTCAGAGGTGATCTCTGCCTGACGTACAAGGCCATGTCCAATCAGGATCTGATGGACATGCTCCACCTCAAAAAATCCAAATCCATCAGGACCACGAGAGCTAAAGACTTAAACCTCGGCACAAGTATGAATAGGACATGCTGGAGGGAAAGATTCATAACCCAGAGGCTTCCCATGCTTTGGAACAAGATCCCAGTTCATATTAGGCAGAGCCCCTCACTGACTCTCTTCAAGAGAAATCTTGATGAGTGGATGGGAGATCGTAAGTTTACCCCAAGGGTCACATCTGTGTCACTGCTAGACAGGGGCACAGTAAACTAATTCTATTATATAAGGGGACCTTCATTGTGTCACTACTAGACACAGTATTCTAAATTTATTCTGTACATTTTTGTACCATTTCATGGGGTGGCAAATGCCACATCACTATGGCTAGGCTTATAAATGCCCCAGGGCAGATAGCCTAGTACTATACTATGAAACTATGAAACTATGAAACCCGGATT
Organism: Protopterus annectens; assembly: GCF_019279795.1. NCBI lineage: Eukaryota > Metazoa > Chordata > Ceratodontiformes > Protopteridae > Protopterus > Protopterus annectens. The sequence goes on along the minus strand of NC_056740.1, from coordinate 511,246,008 downwards.
ATTCTTCAGATAATTTGATGGGACCCATGCATAGGATAAAGCTTTTAGGAGCTGCCTCTGTCCATTAGTAGTACAGGAGGAAGTCTTGTGATAAAATTTCTATTTCCCAACCATAGATGTAAGTTGCACTTGAATATGGACAGCAATGAACTTTGCTTATGTGGATGTGCAGCCTGTTCCAGAACAGCAGTATCCTTTGCAAGATATACCTGTCTTTCTAAATTGTGCTGTTGATATTGCTGGAGAGGTTTAGATCGCAAGAGTATTTCTGATGCCATTTGACTTGCTGATGTGCAGTAAATCCATTAGTAATGGGTCAGAGGAAGCCTTGTATGCCAATCACAGGTCACATCTTAGCATTCTGTAGAGTGACAGGGCTTTGAGTCAGTCAATGTAGGACATGTTGTTTAGGGTCTGTATCCTTTTAGTAAGATATTATTGTGAGCATTTCAGTTGTTGCATGTGTCTGGACAGATACGTGACAAAGGGGGCATTATATTCAATGACTGGCATAATGAGGGCTGAGTATAGAGGGCAATGACATCTCTAGATATAGACACAATCCCTTTATTTATAAGCTGTGCAGTATTGAAGGACTTTCTTATAACAATGGACACATGTCAGTTATAAGTTAGGTCACTGTCTGCATATGTTCCCAAATCCTGAACAACTGGATCAACTCTTAGGGACATATTGTCAATGGGATAGATCCATGTTACAGATGACTTCCTAAAGGATACAATAATGCATTTTTTGGCATTTAGTTTCAGTCCATGATTTGACACTGGTTATTTATTTGGCTTCCCTTCATCAAATGTCCATTTGGTCAACAAGTATGATGGGTGGTGATTAAAATCAAAGGTACGGACAGCTGACTGGTGAAAATGGTGAGGACATGTCTTGTTGAGAAACGTGAAGTATACGAGATCTGGTGGTACACACTAACTTTCAACGAGATCTGGTGGTACACACTAACTTTCAATGAGATCTGGTGGTACACACTAACTTTCAACGAGATCTGGTGGTACACACTAACTTTCAATGAGATCTGGTGGTACACACTAACTTTCAATGAGATCTGGTGGTACACACTAACTTTCAACGAGATCTGGTGGTACACACTAACTTTCAAAGGCCAGACATGAATTTGTCTTTGCAGCTTTGGATTAAGGGGACTAGATCTTGTAGAACATGTAGGGTATGTCCCTATATAGTATATACCTTTCAGACCATAAATGGCATCCCTTTTAGTGTAAATGGGGAATACAATTGCAGAACAGAAGGGGTGGTGTATGCTATTAAATGCACGTGCAATATGTTCTATATTGGACAAACAAAAAGAGTATTTAAAGTTAGACTGTTAGAACATTTGAGAGACATGAGGACAGGTAAGATAGAAAGCCCCTTAGCCCAGCATTTCATAAGTTACCATAATGGAGATCCCGAAAGACTTAAAGCAACTATTTTAGAACAAGTTTGTTTAAAAAATAATAAGAAGAAAGGTCATAGATACAAGGAAACAATATTTATTTTAAAATATGGAACATTGATACCGAAGGGATTGAATACTGAATGTTGCTGGAAAAGTGTTATATGAAATTAGATAGGGACACTTTAAAAGTTTTAATTGATGTTTTTATTGTTTAATTGTTAATTGATTGAAGCTGCTGGTATTATAGAAATGACTGCTGAATTTGTGTATTTTACTCCTTGAAGGCTATTTGTAGCCGAGGTGCTAGAGAAATAAAGTTATTTTGGTATATGTGGTGTCATTTGTGTCGAAGCACTCATTCTTGGTGTTATTGTAGCCGAGGTGCTAGAGAAATAAAGTTCTTTTGGTATATGTGGTGTCGTTTCTGTCGAAGCACTCATTCTTGGTGTTATTGTAGCCGAGGCACTAGAGAAATAAAGTTCTTTTGGTATATGTGGTGTCGTTTGTGTCGAAGCACTCATTCTTGGTGTTAATGTAGCCGAGGCACTAGAGAAATAAAGTTCTTTTGGTATATGTGGTGTCGTTTGTGTCGAAACACTCATTCTTAGTGTTATTGTAGCTGAGGCGCTAGAGAAATAAAGTTCTTTTGGTATATGTGGTGTCGTTTGTGTCGAAGCACTCATTCTTGATGTTGTTTAGCTGTAGCGTTTTGATGGCTAGTTATCCAGCAGTGAATATTCCACGGATTTTCAAAGAGGAAAATTTGGGTTCTTCTCAGCGAACAATGGATGGATTTCTTAGTTCCAATATCGATCGTGAGAGAGATTGAGGTGAGAGATTAACGAGCAGTGAAGAAGGATCATCTATGCCTGTATGGGAAAGATTTTTTGCAGAGACAAGAAATAAGCATGTTGTTAATCCTTTTTCTGAAGTTGGTAAACGTTCTATGGACTTTCCACCAAAGGTAAAAACCTTAATTAATAAACTGAGCAATTTAATGAACAAAGAGATGGCTACATATTATAATCAGAAAAGTTTGCAGAGATATCTGGACTTGGACATAGTTCCCCGGGGATTGAGAGTGGTGAAATATCCATCTCTGCCTTTTGATTTAACAAAACCCATGGAGAAACTGTTTAAACAGCGTTGGGATAAAGCAGCACATCTCTGTTCTAAGGAATGGACTAACATCCTGGTAGAATGGGATGTGATAAAATTGTGTACAATTAAAAAAGATATTCCTTATGTCTGCAATAACTTAGTGACATTAATAGAGAGAATATATATAGAATCTTGTTTGTGTGAGATTTAAGATAAATTAGGTGCATTTGAAAAAAGTTAATGGAACAAAAAATGCATAAAATTCAAAGAGACCTTCGAGATTATGAGAAAAGTACTGCCTTTTTTAGGCAAACCAATTGTTGATCCCAATCTCGGGTCCATTTTCAGGAAGGGGTGGGTGTAAGGAGAGAGACAAACAGAAATGATACCAGCATGGAAGTGTCTTTGAGTGAAAATATTAGGTATCATAGTGATGGTGAAGATGTGAGAGATTACTCACCCTTACCTACACCTACACCACCAACGGACATTACATGCAGGATAATTTTCATTCACATGGTGAGAATAATACGCAACAGAAAAGAAGTTACTCAGAACGTGAGCCCCAGAGAGGGGGCCAACAGCGGCAATGGCGGAATAACAAGAGAACCAAATGGTATTGACTGTTTGTTGAATAATACAAATTTTATTGTGAATGTGTCTGTTTTTTCTTTAAACGAACATCTATGCAATGTGCTAAAGCATGGTTTGAAATCTGTGCCATCAGTAATACCGAAACAATATGAATGTAAAATTGAATTGTACAAGTTGGTTAGAAAATTGCATCTATGGTATTATTTTAATACGCAGTGCATTGTGTCAACAAATAATGAGAATGATTACAGTGGTATACGTGACAGTGATGCGAGCCTGCCTGAAACTGATTCCTTTCATTCATTCATCTCTTGTAATAGTGAAATGAATGCATATTGTCTCATAGATACTTCATCTGTTAGTAGTAAGAGCAAGTTTATGCCACCTTGTATTCATGAAGGCATTAAAAAATGTCATTCCATAGTTGACTTGGAATTAGATATCTTGTTTAGAAATTTTAACAAAAATAATGTTGAATATAATTTGTCAAAACAGGAATGGTTAGCTTTGATAAATTTTTCTAAACAAAGAGAATTAATTGTTAAACCTTCTGACAAAGGTAATAAAATAGTGATAATGTATTATGAATAATATCTAAAAATCTGTTTAGAGTATTTAGATGATAGGACAATATATGAGACAATAAATGAAGATAGAATGGAAGAAGCAAAGAAAAGTTATATGCATTTAATTCAAAAAGGCTTGAGATTAGGTTACTGGACTGATAGTGATGTTACCAATAAACTTACATGTGACGGAACAGGGCCAGCTTATTTTTATTGTTTGCCTAAAATCCACAAAGACTTAAGAAATCCACCAGGTAGACCGATAATTTTCTGCTACTAAACATTTTCTACACAATGTGGGTGTTATATTACATAAAGAGTTAGTAAAAGAAGTAATTCAACTTCCATCCTACATCAAAGATTCTTTTGAATTTTTAGGGAAAGTTAAAAATGTTAAATGGAGGGATGGCATGTATTGGATAATATTAGATGCTAAGAGCCTTTATACTAATATCGGACATAATTTTGGGCTTGAAGCCCTTAGACTTCAAATGGTTAGTAGTCCTTTAACATATTATATTTTAGAGTTAATACAATTAATTTGGAAAATATTTTTTTTTACTCTGAAGATCAAATATACCATCAAGTACAAGGAACAGCAATGGGTTCTCCCTTTGACCCCATGTACGCCAATCTTTTTATGGGTATGATGGAAAGAGAATATATATATATATATATATATATAATTCTTTTTTTTAAAAATATGTAAGATTTTATTTTAGGTTTATTGATGATTTAGTTTTTTTATGTGAGGATGGTGCACACTTAGTAGCACATTTTGTGTAAGAAATACAACGGAATAGGTTTCAGATAGCATTTGATGGTCTACAATACGGACAGGAAGTTTCATTCTTAGATATAAATTTTTGTGTAGTAGTAGGTGAATATATAAAAATGAGTGCACATAGGAAGTTTAATGAGGTGAATCAATTTCTAATTGGTACTAGTTGTCACCCAAAGCATACATTGGAATCATTACCATCTGGGGAATTTTTAAGGATATCAAGATTGTACAGTGAAGAGAGTATTTTTAAAAAAAGAACTAGAACAGACTGCAGCAATGTTCAGGAATAGAAGATATGATGTGAAAATTATTGACAGAGATATTAATAATGTATTAAATATTAGATGTGGAAGAGTTAAAAGAATAAAATATGGAAGGGGATGTGTTAGTAGCAGGAATAAAATGGATACAGACACTTTATTTTTAGTCTTAGGATATAATGTGTCGAGTGAGAATATTAATCAGATTATGCTCCATTATTGGGAATTCTTGAGAAGTTTTGATGAATTAGATGGGCTGGTGAATAAAAAGATAGTTTTCTCGTACAAGAGAGGCAGAAGTATATGAGATCTGGTGGTACACACTAAATTTCAAAGGCCAGACATGAATTTGTCTGTGCAGCTTTGGAATAAATTCCATTATTAGGAATTCTTGAGAAGTTTTGATGAATTAGATGGGCTGGTGAATAAAAAGCTAGTTTTCTCGTACAAGAGAGGCAGAAGTATATGAGATCTGGTGGTACACACTAAATTTCAAAGGCCAGACATGAATTTGTCTGTGCAGCTTTGGAATAAATGGACTAGATCTTGTAGAACGTGTAGGGTATGTCCCTATATAGTACATTATTTTCAGACCATAAATGGCATCCCTTTTAGTGTAAATGGGGAATATAATTGTAGAACAGAAGGGGTGGTGTATGCTATTAAATGCATGTGCAATATGTTTTATATTGGACAAACAAACAGAGCATTTAAAGTTAGACTGTCAGAACATTTGAGAGACATTAGGACAGGTAAGATAGAAAGCCCCTTAGCCCAGCATTTTAGAAGTTACCATAATGGAGATCCCGAAGGACTTAAGGCAACTATTTTAGAACAAATTTGTTTAAAAAATAATAATAAGAAAGTTCATAGATACAAAGAAACAATATTTATTTTAAAATATGGAACACTGATACCGAAGGGATCGAATACCGAATGTTGCTGGAAAAGTGTTATATGAAATTAGATAGGGACACTTTAAAAGTTTTAATTGATGTTTTTATTGTTTAATTGTTAATTGATTGAAGCTGCTGGTATTTTAAAAATGACTGCTGAATTTGTGTATTTTACTCCTTGAAGGCTATTTGTAGCCGAGGCGCTAGAGAAATAAAGTTCTTTTGGTATATTTGGTGTTGTTTGTGTGAAAGCACTCATTCTTGGTGTTGTTTAACTGATACAGTTTTTATGTTTCTGTGCAAGTATGTGTGTATTTTAGGGTTAGGGTAAGGGTTAGATAAGTCATTAGATGTAGTGTTGTCAGTGTGTGTTTGTGTGGCTGAGTGTGTCTTGGGTAATGGCAGTGTTACAGGAAAGTTTTCATTAAGGTTAGGTGTAATGTAAGATTGGGGAAGGAACAGCACTATGTAAGTGTTAGCATCCATTACTAAGGTGGTGTGCCTCCCTGCACTGCCTTAGTACTGGATTCTAAACCTAACCCCACACTGACCCTTCCCCCAACCCTAACTTTACAACTTACCTTAATAAAAACCTTCCTGCAATACTACCACTATTCAAGCAAATTTGAGGGAGTGTTATGGGGGGGTTAGTGTGAAAATTGAGAGGGGGAAATATTTTCCTCACTCGATCTTTGGTAAGTTGAATTTGATACTCTATGTGTTCAGACTTCTTACTGCCATTTTTTCATCACTACATTAAAATGTCTATTTCTATATCTCTCTATCTAGCTGTGTACAGTGTCAGAGGAGTATGTAATATCTATCGGGGGTGTGGAGGTGCAGGAGGCCTCATCCCCCAGTGTAAACAAATTAGTTTTAGTATCTTCAATTTCTGAGAATTTTAGATACACTCTAAAATGATTATTCTTTTTATATTCGCTGTTTATATTATTCAGTGTTTTAAGATATATATTCATTTACACACACATATATATATATATATATATATCTGTATATATATATATATATATATATATATATATATATATATATATATATATATATATATATATATATATGTACAGAGAGAGAGAGAGATATACCAAGTCCAACACTGCACAACATTGGTGAAAGGGCAAATTATCTAGTCCCACTGCAAAGTGATATCATTCAAAATGCTGCTGGCAAAATCGCCTGCAAAAAGAGCATTCACTTATATGACTGTTTGTTATTTTTATATTAGTAAAAAGTGTTCGTTGATATGAGCATTCACTATTCCCAACTGCAGCCATATTGCTATCATATCTACATATATATATATATATAAAAACAAAGAGTTAAAAGGTCACACTGAAAAACTAATGAGAAAAAAAAAAACTAAATGAAAACTCCAGCCAAGCTAGAACTTTCAAAGAGTGACCTCCCAAACCTCCTGTAACAGAGGCCTATGGGATATATGCAAATGACCCTTGACCCATTTGCATATATCCCATAGGCCTCTGTTACAGGAGGTTTGGGAGGTCACTCTTTGAAAGTTCTAGCTTGGCTGGAGTTTTCATTTAGTTTTTTTTTCTCATATATATATATATATATATATATATATATATATATATATATATATATATGCTGTCATCTCCGTTAAGTAATAATCGATTAAATAGATTTTTCAGTCTACTTAAGAAGACCCGTATATATATATATATATATATATATATATATATATATATATATATACATTTATATATATATATATATATATATATATATGGGATCTGTACAGATCAGCACTTTCTGCCGAAACAGAAATCACAGAACATACATAACTGAACGTGCTGTTCACCAAAGCAGCACTTTTGGTTATGTATGCTGGTTGTGCTGGTCGCACTACAGTGCGGTTAAGGGAGAATTCCCTTTTCCCCACTGTAGTGTGACCACGGAGTGAGAATATAAAAGTGGAGGGGTGGGGGGCACAGCCCCCTACACAGGGGGTGCAGGGGGGCTTGCCACCTTGCATAAAAGAAGATTTATTGTTTTTGATTTTTTTTTTTGAATGCACTTTAACGGAAGCGCTTTCATTAAAGTGCGTTTGGTTATTGTGGATTCAGACTATTGAACTTTCTTTGAATAGTCCTAGATCCATATATATATATATATACGTATATATATATATATATATATATATATATATATATATATATATATATATATATATATATATACACAGTTTCACTACAAAGGATCAGAATTTTAGAACATTGAACCTCTGATTGTGGAAGATCAGAGGATTAAAATGCTGAAATATCAAACCTTTTGAATGAAGATTGCCATACAGTGCAGAAAAGGGACTTTACCATTCTGTTCACTGTATTGCGATTCAGAGTTGGTATGTTTAAGTTGCAGGAGGTGTTGGTGTGCAGGGGGGCTTGCCCCCCTGCAAAAACATGAAATATGAAATTTTCATGTTTTAGTTTTTTTTTTTTGTTTATGTTCAATATTTAGGCACTTAGATCCTCTGGTCTTCCATGATCAGAGGTTCGATGTTTGAAATTTTGATCCTTTGATCATAAATATATATATATATATATATATATATATATATATATATATATATATATATATATATATATATATATATATACGCTCACACACACACACACACACACACACACTGTAGCATTGTGGCTGAGCTAGGATGGGAAGCTGATATTTTGGCATCACCATATCCTGAAAAGCTGATTAAATTCCCTGAGGTATGCTGCTGAAGGCATACTCAGAGCAATAGGCATCTTCTAAGTACAAACTGAATAGCAGGAGTACAAGAGAGAAAACTCATTTTGATTTACATTGTATTAGGAGGAATTGCAACTCAGAATCCTGAGTTCTTACTGAGTGTGTTAAATACGAAAATTTAAAGCATTACCCAGAAACTGCAAGGAGAATCTACATTTGCCTAATGTTTGAGGAAGGTGAAATTATAGCCATGTTGCTTGGGAAATGTCTGAAGAAACTTCCTACCTGGATGTTAAATTGTGTGGAGCTGTTATCCTGACAACAGAATCTAAAAGCTAGTTCCTTATCTGTAAACTGTGATAAAATTGTGAATACTCATATTACATCAGGAGAAATCATGTCACTTTCCACTGACTGAATTTTATGTTTACAACTTATTCCCCAGAGTCCTGTAAGCCAGTGTATGCTTTTGTTTTTATCAAATTCATGCAGAAATCCACAGAGACAGCACTTCCACCCGGGAACTTTTATGTTTCTCTTCTATATTTTTTTATAAATCTGGAAATAGATTTAAAAAGATGCATATATATATATATATATATATATATATATATATATATATATATACACATACATACATATACATACACACACACACACACACACACACACACACACACACACACACACACACACACACACATGCATATGTACATATGCATGTGGGTGCACATACGTGAGATATAGAGAGAAAATAGGTGAGGGAGAGAAAGTCATATAAGCCACTCTGGGTATGAATTGAAAAAATTGTGTTCTGTTCGTGGATTGATAAAAAGTGTTATTTGTGGATATACCCACAAGCCTATAGCTTTTCTCACACCTTACAACAGAGGAAATGAAAGGTTCATCCTTTTACATGAGACAAGTAGTCAGGGAGGGACCGAGGGAGAAGGGGCGAGAGAGAGAGAGGAAGAAAGAGCAAGAGAGAGGAAAAGAGAGAATGCTGTAAGATTATCATTATCACCTATGTAATAACAACAGATGTCATGCCAGGTAAGATATGTGTGTGTGTGTGTGTGTGTGTGTGTGTGTGTGTGTGTGTGTGTGTGTGTGTGTGTGTGTGTGTGTGTGTCTGTGTGTGTGTGTGTGTGTGTGTGTGTGTGTGTGTGTGTGTGTGTGTGTGTGTGTGTGTGCGCGTGTGTGTGTGTGTGTGTGTGTGTGTGTGTATGTATATATATATATATAAACATTTGTTTCTTTCTAATGTATACCCAAATAAACTACTTGTGCAGTACAGATGAGGTTGAAACAAGGGAGAAATGAATGTCTACAACTAGTAAGCCTTGGCTTTATTTGTCTGAATGTACCAATAAAGACTTAAAAAGTAAAAAGTTATGGACATTGTAAAGCAATGAGGCTGCATTACTCATAGTACTTAAGGTGAAATCTTACATATCCCGTGGTCCTCTGCTACAGAAGGTATAAGATATTGCACACTGAAAACCGTAGCTTTGTTGGGTCTCTCTTTTTTTGAAAATGGCTTTTGTGCCCTTTTGTTAAAAATAAATCACTTATTGGCATGTGTGTTCTCTTTCTCTCTCCCTTTATATATATATGTATATATATATATATATATATATATATATATATATATATATATATATATATTTTTTTTATGTGTGTGTGTGTGTATGCGTGCAAGAAAAAAATAGATCCTCATAAGAAACAAAACTTTAAACTCAGGGAAAACTGGTACTTAGTAAGAGAAGAAATTGCTGTCTGACACTCCTTAGGATCAGAACTAAAGAACCACAAATTGTGGATAAATACAGCTGAGATTTTAAAATAGTCAAGCATGTATAATGTGTTTACTAACTGATACTTCTTTATTAAAAATAAAATATACTACATAGATCAGTGCTTTTGCTTGTAACCAAGCTTCACCAGCTTTAACTCCATTTTACATGACATGCAGTATTTATATCCTTTAATACAGAGTTCATAGTCAGCTTACTTAAGCTGCGGTCAGAAATATAAGTCATACCCTGTTTGGCCAAGCTACAACCGGACGGGTCTCATCTTTCATACCTGTCTGCATATCTAATCTTATTGGTTAGTGGCCAGGTAATAACAAATATATGGTGAGCAATCATAGGTTCATAGGTGTGTACTAGGCTAATGTTCCTGGAGCCTTTACAAGCCCAGCCCATAGGATTACCCTGGCATCATACCACCCAACCTTAGTTCCCAGTGCCTCTGTCGAGTAGAGCCACTGGAGTGATCCCTGAGGTGAATTTTCTATTTCCCAACCACTTACCAAGATTTCTCTTGAAAAGGGCCAGTGAGGTGCTCTGCTTGACATGGATGGAAAATCTATTCCATAGCATGGGCGGTCTCTAGCTGTGGTAGTGTTGTCGCCTCACAGCAAGACGTTGTCGCATTCAATTCTCAGCTAGAGCGTCTTCTGTGTGGAGGCATGCATAAATGGGCATGCCTTCATTGAAGGTTGTGCATCAGAGCTGGTAACTCGGCAAGTAAAAATCCCCTACCAAACATTAGCGGTCCGGAGTACCGCTGTGGCGACCCCTAACCGGGATAAGCCGAAAGACACAACAACAACAACAACAACAAGCATGGGCAGTCTCTGGGTTAAGAAACTTTCCCTCCAGCATGTTCTGTTGATTGTGCTAATGAGGTTGAGGTCTTTGGAGCATGTGGTGCAGAGATATTGGGATTCCTTTAGATGTAGCATTTCTAACACAGCTGGGTCAGACATGGCTTTGTGAGTCAAGCAGAGATCGCCTCTAAGCAAGTGATATGAGACAGAGAATAGTTGGAGTTTTTTGGGTCTTTCCATATAAGACAAATGTTTAAGCCCTAGGATCATCTTTGTGAGGTACTTTTCCGGCCTCTCCAGTTGTTGCAGGTGTTTAGTGATGTACATGCCAAATGGGGCATTGTACTCAATTATTGGCCTAATGAGGGAAGAGTAGAGGGAGACAATGATATCTTTCAAATTATAATTCTTATGTATTACGCAGTTGTAATCATAACTGCAGTTAGTCGGAACCATGCTTGGAACTGGTTAGCTGTCCTTTTGGTGTATCAAGAGACATGAAAGAGCTGTGCATGTGCTAGCCCTAAGATCATCTATCACATTTTATGACAGTAAAGTGAGGAAGTTTAAGTGAGGCAAGATATGACTGACTCCTAGTTCATTACATCCTATCTAATAACAAAAGGTGTTATACCATGTAAGATATAAAAGAAAGGTAGCAACATGTGTGGCAGAAGGCCTAGTTAATGTTTTAAATACAAATCACTCCAGTACCATTACAGCCATGTGGAAGTTGCCACAGTTGTAATATCTAATCCACTTTAAATATGGCAAACTTATGACATCACAGATAAAATAAAGTACTAACTGATGTGCTTCGTCAATGACAAGAATTATATCTAATGTTTTTACTAATTAGGCACTAGCCACATAGGATAGGAATAAGAGATAACCTATTATCTATTAGTTACCAGTTGAACTAGATATGTAGAAAAGGTATGAAAGATGAGACCTATCTTATTTTAGATTGGTCAACCAGCCCATGCATGTGCATGTTTGTGTGTGTGTGTGTGTGTGTGTGTGTGTGTGTGTGTGTGTGTGTGTGTGTGTGTGTGTGTGTGTGTGTATGTGTCTGTGTATGCGCGTGAGTTTGTATGCATTTGTTTGCTAGTAAGACAAAGTCCAAAACCTCAAAACCTCTCATTGATGATGTAGGAGTCAAAAAGAAAATGAGACAAAAAGTGCAGGATCCACTTATTTAAATTTTATTGACAAAGCTACCCAAATACTAAGGTGATAGTGTTTCAGCCATGAAGATAACTTCTTCAGACTTGTTATGATAATAATAAAATCACATTCTTTAGAATTTATTTTCTTAAATGCAACTTAAAAAGTTAGTATTATTTTTAAAATCCTTTCTGGGGGATCAATATCACTGCTGCCCCAAGGGTTTGCCAGGTGCAGAACTGCAACATCACAAGGCAATCATACTGAAAACATCTATCCAGCATACACAAATACATACCACTCAACTTCTCTGTGTAAGAAATCAGGAGCAAGCCCGAAATAATGGGGGGGGGGGGCAAAGGTCCAAAAATAGGGACATGTTCTAAATATCACTCCATTATAAACTTAGAAAGTTGCTACAATAGGTAAGTACTAGGCTATCTGCCCAAGGGCATTTATAAGCCTATCCAGAATATGTTGGCTTTCACCACCCCCTTAGATTAGTTCCCTGTGCCTCTGTCAAGCAGAGCCATTAGTTCCCTGTGCCACTGTCCAACAGAGCCACTGCAGTGATCCCCGGGGTAAATTTTCTGTTTCCCATCCACTTGTCAAGGCCTCTCTTGAAGAATGTTAGTGAGGGGCTCTGCCTGATGTATATTGGAATCCTGTTCCAAAGCATGGGGAGTCTCTGGGACAGCATTAACAGGTTTTGAATTATTTTTTGTATTTTCTGAAGGATATGAAGTCTAAAACCTCAAATGTCAGTCATTACTTAGTATTATTAGGTGAGTTCAATTGTCAGTAATTTGCCAGACAACCAAAAATTTTATGAGGAATAAACTAAAAATATAAGGCAAAAATCTGGACATGCTAAGAAAACCTGGACAGTTGAAAGGTATGCATATACACCTACATATACATATACTGTACATATAAATATACTATACTATACATATACGTGTGTAAACTGACAGATGCACACACACACACACACACACACACACATAAACGCGCGTGCGCACACGCACACACACACACACACACACACACACACACACACACACACACACACACTACACTTTAACAGAAGAAAATATGCCTACAAGCATTTGCATGAGTTCATTACAGGTGCTTCAGTCCAATCTGCTCAAAAAACCCTGTCTTGAAGCCACAGATTCAAACACCTTGTAGTTCAGCTAGAGTACCACTTGACCTCATACTCAAATATGAGTTTGTTCAAGCTGCTGTAGTGAGGGAGTGGGTTTAGGTTTAGGGGTGGGGTGTTGGATTAGGGTGTAGGAGTGGGAATTTTGGTTTTAGGGAATTGCAAGGAGTTTTAGGGTTTAGGAGTGATCATCAAATTTAGTTTTAGGGATAGATGTTTGAAAAACTAATTGCAGATGTATTGATGTCTGTGCTAAATGCTGGTGCCTTGTAAAATAACAAAGTTTGATCATTGCACTGAACTTTGCAGACTATTAACCTTTTTAGCAGTATATTATTATCTTTCTTGCACAGTACTAATACAATAACTTGTCTATATAACAGATGACATATACAATACTGTACAGTTTACAACTTTAATGTCTCAGGTTAAACTTTTTAAACAGCATGAATTATCTCTAGTACACAGATCTAACAAGAAATCAGATCTAACACCATTCAATTTTACTGTCCATATATACACTTTTTATGAAAGCAGTATTTTGATGTTGAAGTAATGCAGTCTGTTGTTAGGCTACTTTCAGTTCTGTTTCAAGGTGAACCTAGGGAGTCATTTCTGTTCCTGTTTCCCACCCGGTAGGGAGTTGTTTATTCCTTGCACCTTGGTCTAAGGAGTTATCCTTATTAGCATTTTTCCTTGAAGTTGTACCAGTCACAAAAATTATTTGTATTACATACATAGCTGGATGCCTTTAGCTAAGAGCAGTCCAACTGAATGTATTTTCCTACATATATTCTAGCATTCTAGCAAACAGAAGCATACATGCATTTCACCAGCTATATTTTTTCTAGCAAACAGAAGTGTACATGCATTTAGCTAGCTATATTTTTCTTCATATATATATATATATATATATATATATATATATATATATATATATATATATATATATATATATATATATATACCACTGGTTGCCACAATTAGCTGCAAGCAGTAGTCAGAAAAGGCTCTATGGTCAACAGAGACCAGGCTGAAGACCTGGAGGTTGACTGGAGAAAAAGTACACTGGTTCAAGGAATTACTCAGGGCTCTAGCACCCCAAGAAGAGGAGGAAATAGATGGAGTTGAAGAGGAGTGACAAAGCTTAAAAACGGCATGTGTTAGGACTACAGGAAAGATATGTGGCCAAGCCAGGTATGGGAATAAGGTACATAAGGAAAGTTGGTGGTGAGGTCCAGGAAGTCATCAAAAGAAAGAAGGAGTGCAGGAAGAAATGGAAGATAGAAAAGACTGATCATGCTAGGAAGGACTACTGGTTGGCTCACAAAGAAGCTAAGAAAGAAGTTGCAATAGCAAAGAATATGGCATCAGAGGCACTGTACCAACGTCTGGAAAGTGACTCAGTAAGGGGCACAAAGAAACTATATCAGGTTACAAAGCAAAGACAGAAAGATAAAGAAGATAGTCAGACACCCTTCTTTAGGGATGCCAGCAACAACCTGCTCACCAGTCCACAGGACATCAAAGGCAGATGGAAGGAGTATTTCTAGCAGCTTCTGAATGAAGAAAACCCCACAGAAGCTGTACTGCCCAAGAAACAGCCTACAATGAGAGTAGAAGAGGAGCACAGCTTAGAAGAAGTAAGAACAGCACTAAGGAAGATGAACTCAGGGAAAGCAGGAGGGTCAAATGAGGTCACAGCAGATATGTTAAAGATGCTGAATGAGATCCTGAGGGTACTAACAGCAGTGTGGAGAGAAAGGGGTATCCCAGATGACTGGAGAATAAGCATACTCATGCCAGTGTACAAGAACAAAGGGGACATCCACAACTGTGGGCAGTACAGAGGGATCAAACTCCTACCACATTGCATGAAAGTTCTGGAGAGAGTGATTGATAAACAGATATGCAAAGTAGTAGAATGTAAGATGGGAGATGAACAATTCAAGTTCCGATCAGGATGCAGCACAACTGACCCAATGTTTGCACTGAGGCAGATACTTGAGAAGGAGATAGAAATGAGGAGAGAGTCCAACTGAACATTCCTAGACTTAGAGAAAGCATATGGCAAGGTCCCAAGAAAGCTAATGGGGGCAGTACTGCTGTGGTTTGAAGTCCTGGAAACACTGGTAGAATTAGTGCAGGCTATGTACAAGGACCCAGTGACTCAAGTGCAAACAGTGTTCGGCCTCACAGAGGGGTTCCCAGTGGGAGTGAGTGTACATCAGGGTTCAGCTCTGAGCCCACTGCTGTTCATACTGGTGATGGACTACATTAGCAAAAGGTTGGAGGAGACAGATCAACAAAGCTGATGTATGCAGATGATGTGGTAGTACAGGCAGACTCTGAGTTAGAACTTCAGCAAAGGATAGGAGAATGGAATGCAAATCTGAAGGCACATGGGATGAAACTAAGCACAGATAAGACGGTGGTAATGGCAGCAATTTGGGGAGATCAGATGAAGCTGAGAATAGAGATAGAAGGGAAGATAGTGCAGCTTCAAGTATCTGGGTGGGATGGTTGAGGAGAAGGGAAGTCTGAATGAAGACATCAGAGCTAGAATCAGACGGGCTACAGCCAACTGGCATAGAGTAGCAGGTGTAGTCTATGACAGAAGGATGCCAAAGAAGCTGAAAAGCAAGGTGTATAAGACAGTGGTGCGACCAGTACTACTGTATGGTACAGAAACCTGGGCAGTAAAGGCTAAACAGTTGAAGAAGCTAGAGGTGATGGAAATGAAGTGCCTGAGAAATGTAGTAAGATGTACACTGTGGGACAGATTAACAAATGTAGACATAAGAGCAGAAGCCAAAGTAGCTCCAATTGCAGAAAAGATCAAAGAGAACAGATTACGGTGGTTTGGGCACATGTGTAGAAAAGCTGAAGATTATCTGGTGAGGAAGATTTGGGACAGACAGGAAGAAGGTAAGAGGAAGCGAGGACGTCCAGCATAGAGGTGGATGGACTGTGTGAAAGAGGATCTGCGATAGTCAGGCATGAGTGTTGAAGAAGGCAGGAGTGTGGCACTAAATTGAGAGAGCTGGCGACAGTTAACATGATACCCTTATCCCATGCAGAAAAATGGGAAAAAGGGGGCTGATGATATATATATATATATATATATATATATATATTCTAATAAACAGAAGTGTATATGCATTTTTATATAAATATATATGTATATATATATATATATATATATATATATACATATACATATATATATATATATATATATATATATATAAAACAATGTTGGAGTTTTAAGTTTTGGGATTGGAAAAAGAGCTTTGGGGTTAGGGAGTGGCTCAGGAATTTTGATTTAGAGAATGGAGTTTGAGTTTTAGGCTTACTGAGTGACTGTAGATTTTAGGGCTAGGGACAAGGTGTAAAGATTTAAGGTAAGGGACTTGGTGGAAGTTTTAGATTTAGAGTGCAGGTTCTGGTTTCTGTAGTATATAGGACTGGGTGTGAGGAGGGCTATGGAGCAAGTAGCAGCAAATAGGTATGCTGTGAGCTACTAGTAAGCAAGCCAATACTTGTAGTAGATCCTTTGTACACACACATGCACATATACAAATATACTCATAGATTAGTGAAGGAAATGCATCGATTCAAGGATGGAACCTATTCAGACCGGTCTTTAATCTGAACAAGTTTAATCAGGCTATTAAGGGAGAGCAGAATAATGTAGGAATAACGTTCACATTTGGATTATGATCATTAAGGCTAACACCTCCTCTGGTCTTGTCAGTCAAAGATGATCACCTTTCTTAAAATTTAAAGTTAATTAATTGTAGTATATAAGCTTGCATTTCTTTAGTATAAGAATGGAACATGACATTTAATTGTGTGGCCATCAGCAAAGCTGGATAAACCTGAGAGGAACAGCTGGTAATGTTCTCAGCTATGGATTTTGAGACAAGAAACAATGTCTGAACTAATAACTATTTCTGAGTTCAGAACAG
The DNA here is from genome assembly GCF_019279795.1 of Protopterus annectens. Lineage (NCBI taxonomy): Eukaryota > Metazoa > Chordata > Ceratodontiformes > Protopteridae > Protopterus > Protopterus annectens. The sequence goes on along the minus strand of NC_056740.1, from coordinate 511,228,725 downwards.
TTATGTCTCCTCTCTCTGAAGAGTGGAACATAACACACTGCTGTTAATTAGTTAAGTGGGTTCTGTAATATTTTGATTTTCTATAACAGTTTCTAAAGACCATTGATTAGATATTTTTCTTCAAGATTGCTTGGCATTAAATACACTGGAGTGAGAAGTTTTGTTTTCAGAAGTGAGTCATGTGCCTATCTCGGGAGTACAAGAAGACAAGAAAATTCAAGTCTGAACGATCAGATGAACTTAAATTATTATATATACATTCAGAGAGATTTAGCAAATGTGGTTTAAATAAAGTTGAATATGATATTCTAAGGCACTTGCAATGGAAATTATTGTATTAAATTAAAATCAGTCATACAAAGCAAATCCATTTTTTTTTGTCAATAAAGTTGCCAGTATAGCAGAAGTAGCAGAGTGATGAAAGAGTTCTTTTTCACAAATGAAAGCTAATTTATTGTGCCATACTGCAAACAGTCGCTCATTAATATCTTATGTAACTTGCTGCTTTTTCACTCATTGCTCTGGAGGATGTGTTATTCTAGTGCTTGCAGTGTAATTAGCATTTTAAATCTTAACTTCCACATGTAATTCTCCAGAAGTCTACTAGATTAAAAGGTATATGAGACAGTTCAGAATTAAATACTAGAATATATGCAACTCCTATTCTATAACAACTATTGCAGGAACTTGCAAAAATCTATGTGCCAGGGATGCCTCTGTTTAACAACTAGAAAGTAATTGAGGAGATTATTTGGAACAGATATGACCAGCAACACTGAAGATAAGCTACAAGTGATCGATTAAGAAGAGATTACATTTTCTAACTATCATACAACTTTGAAAGGCAATTTGGCAGATTATGAATCATAGCCTAAAAAAGAAATAGGAATCCATTATGAATGAATTACAGATTTTTTCCATGGCTTAGATACCTGTAAAATAGGGCATTATTTTTAATAAATATTGGTTTGTTAAAGTTATATCATGACATTTGTAGAATTGGAAGGCAGGGAAGGCAAGCTGCCAATATTTCAGAGCCAGGTATTGCTGCAGAAACATTTACATATGTAGAGATATTCCATTCACTGGCAATTATACCTCTCAACCAGTTAAAGCAAGAAATTTGGACAAAGCCATAAATAAAAGTGGGACAAAGACCCAAAAATAGGGACAATTTTTAAATGTTGCTCTTGTAAACTTAGAAAGTTGATAGAATAATAGGTTTTGCATTAGTATGACTTTTCTGAAGGGTATGAAGCCTGAAACTCTTGTCTATCATTATTTTTCTAGCTTCAGTCTTTAATAATTTGCCACTAATTTGTCAGAAAACCACAATTTCATGAAAAACGGACCAAAAATGAGACAAAAATCCAGACATTCTGTAAAAATCTCTAGAGTCGAGAGCTATGCTGGCAAGAATGACTTTTAGACTGTCAATATACCAAAGCAGTTGTATACCATGATAAGTGTCCAGGCTGTTCTTAAAAATACCTAAACTAGTACTTGCATTAATGTAATTTGGTAGTCTGTTCCATGCATCAGCTACTCTGTCAGAGAACCAATTAGTACACTTCTCATTCCTATAGAATCTTCTATAAATCTTGTCTGATAACCCTACACTATATTTTGATAACACCAAACATTTACAGAGGTTGTTGTCTCTAAATGCTCTATGTCCTGTTAAATATCTGTATGAGACACTGTACAAGTTCAGATATTTTAGTCTTTCATAATAACTTCAATTTTCACATTCATGGATGCCCTTGATATATTTCCACTGTGCTCTTTCCAGTTTACTTACAATTGCTTTTTACGAGGTTTCTATATTGTTATTCCATATTCAAGTTTGGGTGTAATGTAATTACTAAAGAATGAGATTTTCATTTTTGATTTCCTAGATTTTATAAATATTTTTCTACAACCTATAGTTCTATAACTATCATTTACCAATTAGATGATATGATCAGAAAACTGAAAGCTGGATCTGCTCTATAAACCCAGGTCCTTAATGAATCCACAGTTTCAATCAGTGTGTGTTGAATTAAATATTCACTAGTCAGTCCATGTCTCTCAAATCTCATATGTTTAATTTTTGATGTATTTATCAGTATGTTTTTCTCCCATGCCTAAATGGTCAATTTAGTCAGGTACCTTTGTAACACAAGTAATAGTTTACCCATTTTCAAGTAATCTGCATATAGCTTGTGGAACATCTCAGTGAAAAAGATAGATCTGAAGATGGCAATCTAAACATGTATGAGCCTAAAACAAAGCCCTGTGGGACACCCTAGTTGTAACCTAGAATTTCACCTGTGCAGTCTTGATACTAGTTTCTGAGTCATCAACATTTTATTCACAGGAAAACTGGTTTCTTCATAAGATAGTAATAATGAATAGGAAAAATGTAAAAAAAAAAATCTATTAGTTGTTTATAGAATTCTCAGGAAATCTGTGTTTTATTTTTTTTTTTAATTTTTTAATTATTTTTTTTTTTTTTACTCTAGCGGTAATATAGTAAAAAAAAAATCCGGTCAGGTCAGAGGTGCAATAATCATTGTTTTAGTCACAGATGATCGCTTTTAGAATTAGGTATCATACTATTCAAAAGCACTTGCATATCTAATAAACATGAATGATACGTGACCAATGGAAACTTAGAAAATGCTCTCTGAGGGGCACATACTATGTTTTCAAAATCATTAGTGATTTATAATGGAAGGTTTTAGAGATCAGGAAAACTAGAACCATTTTACACTGCTGGGATATTACAAACATCATCATAAAATATATTTTCTCATTATGCATAGCAGCGATGAAGACACTGCAGTAATTAGGTTATCACTGACTTCGAATCTTAGCAGAGGAAGGAGTCCATTTCTACTGGGAGCCTATGGCATGGAAAGCGTAACCCCTAGGAGGAGTCATCAAGGAAGACATGTTGGGACACTTCGAGTTTGTTGAATAGGATGGGAAAATTTACTGTAAGTTATCTAAAAGAAGAAAAATTGCTGCTTACAACAGAATGGTATGGAGACAACTTATGAACCTCTCCCAGAATATGCATGACTATTAATAGTCCATTGCTACAACCTTACTGCCTCTCAGAAAAAAAGTAGGAATGAATCTCCCTGGTGGAAGATGTGCTATACTACAGCCATGTGGTCTGTGTGTATGGAGAGGACTCCCTTTTAGAGGCAGTACAGCTTGAATGGATAAGAGGGACTAAGAAATACCCTCATTTATAAAACACTGATGTATACATGGAAATCCTCAGGTATCCACTAAGCCTGAATGACCTGCTCATTGTTAAACCCTCCCCAACAAATGCTAAGGCTGACAAATCCATTGTAATTACAGTCTGTGGAGTATTTTGCAGAATGTTTTCTCCTTAATGAAGACTGTAGGGTCTAAGTAACATTCTCAATAGTGAAGAAAGGAGATCAAGATGTCATGATCAAGGAACCCATGTTTTCCACAGAAGCATCCTTATATGAAATCTGGAATGAGTTACTTTAAACACTAAAGTTGAGGTAAGGCATAGAGCACTGAGACAGCTCTGTGCCAATACCACCTGAGCTCAGGAGACTGAGTAACCCTTTAGACAGCAACAGTCCTAACTGAAGTATGAAGGCCAGTAGACACAGTAGTGTCCAAAGTGCAATCCATGAAAGATAATGCTTTATTTAGAGGCATCTGTGATTTTGTGAAGTTGAATGTCACAACACTGGGGCCTGAAATAAGCTATAGGTGTCTGACTAGAAGAGGCTGAAAAAAGTAGTACTAGAATGCAAGAAATTTTGAGAACCAGGCTGTCTTGAGATGGTGTCACAGGGAGCTAATTGACAAGGTAATGGAAAATCGTTGTTCCTTCCTATTATTAGTTGGTTGTGTCCACTGACATGCAGTTAATGAATATCCTCAGGGCTGAACTCAAACAAATAGGAAATTTATTGAATTCACAATATCTAGATCTAATCCAAAAGCTTAGAACCTTTATTGACTGCATGCCTGCCTGGAGGTGGTGGTAGATGTCTTGGTGACTCAATGAGATCCAGAAAAGACCTAAAGTCTACGTTTCCTTTTGCAGTAAAATAATCTGGAATAATAGCTTTTTTGTTAGTATGAGACCTCTTGCATAGATCATTTGCTCTAAAGCCCATACTCTGCCTTTTTAACTACCTGTGGCTGACAGGATGGGATGTCCAGTATGTGTAATGATGTAATTCAGGGATGGCAGAGAAACAGTACTGTGCAATCTCTGTGCATTTACACAGTGCAGGATAGAATTTTACACCAACAGTGATGGTCTTTCTGTGCTTCAACATGTTCTTAAAGTCCTCAGAATCATCTGTCTGAACAGAATGGTTCTCTTAAAGTAAGTTTCCCAAAAAACTGTGTTATTAATGAACTAGGTAATGACAGGGAGGAGTTATGGCCTATGGCAGTGCCAGAAACTACTACTCTTGTAGTTACAGCTACATCTTCGGTGTTATAAGACTTGCAGATCATGAGACTGTTTAGGTTACAGGTAAGTGTTGCATGGATTCGATCTTTGTCCTTCAGTGAACCATCTGGTAACTCAACCACAACCTTCTTTATTATACATCTAAATGTCTATAAAGATATTATAATATGGATTAAAAAAATTGGCACCCATATAAAGCAGTGGGAATGGAAACCTGCTTTCAAAACCTTCCCATACTTCTAGTGTCTTTGTTGTGTGGATAGAAAACTGGGCTATGGGATTAGAAATCTTGACAAAGCACAGTTATAAAAATATCAGTGTCTGGTCTACAACTATCTGCCCAAAACTTTCAGCCTATTAGAATGTGGAAAATGTAGTTAATTTTCTTTTTACGGACTAATGTCTGTATATTCACATTTTGCCGTAAATAACTGAGACATTAGAAACCCTCTGGGAGGTCCATCACAGGCATATTACAGGCTTCTGAGAAGAAAATTTGAGGTCAGAATGCCATACACAACCTTTGTATCGCTCATCAAAATTTTCCAAACTAACAGTCATGGGAGAAAGGCGGAGGCAGCTCCCTTATTACCATATTTTATATGCATTGTATGCCTTTTTTTTAGGTGGTTTTGAGTCAGATAACTCCAGAACCTTTTTGGAGGATTGAATAGCAAATGTCTGGGGTGGGTTGGGGTTGGCTACGTTCAGACAATGGTGTAGTCTGTATCTAGAGGTCCTGGGATATTTTAAGGCATAGTGTATCCACACACTTGGAGGAGTGTCTGTTGAGTGTTAGTCCCACTAAATTTGGGTAAATTAACTTCACTGACACTTAGGGCCCCAACACATAAATTCATGGCATCAGTTGTTGTGCTATAGGGCCGTACACCAAGTCCAACAGTGATATCTGAGGCTGGACAATATGGATTCAGAAACACTAATATGAGAGTTTTAGTCATCTCCCAAATAACTGGAACTAAGAGAAATGCACTCAAACTAAAAATAGTGCTAATGATACAGGAGACACTGGTAGAGGGGAGAAAGTAGCAAGCACATGTAGGAAGGCTGTAAGAAATAAACTGGCAATGTGAATCTCAGGAGAAAGGAAATAAAGTTTTAGTCTTCCTGGCCTCTAGTTATCTGATGATTTCTCATAGTGTATTTCTGGATAAAATGGCAACAGTCTTAAGTCTATGGGGTATGGGGCCTGAAATAAACTACAGGAGCAAAGAAGAAACTGGAAGACCAGCAGTACCCCAATGCAGGAGAGTTGGGCAGAATCCACTGAAATTACTGTACTTTATTGTTAGTTTTGAGTAGAACTGCCTCTGAGCAAGAGATAAGGCACTCACATCAGGTTTAGAGGGAGTCACCACATCATTAGTACATTCCTTGCTTCTGAAGTAAAGGAAATTCTTAAACTTCTTTTTGGCTGAAAGAAATTTTCTAGACTGAAAAGAGGGTGGAGAGTGAAAAACAAAACAAAAAGGCTACCTGAACTAGCAAACTGACTGTGTTATGGAGAGTGTCTGTGATACCAAAATAGCTGTAGGTTGTTCCTCTAATTTTGCATAGCTGTCTCATTAAAACAGAAAACCAAACTAATGGAAATGTTTTGTGATTTCCCAAAGCTGTACAAAGTTTAGCTATGTCAGTCAGTTTGCAGAATTACCCAACTTCAGATAAACTTGCTAAAAAACTCAAATATCATGAGATAGGTGGAGAGGATGCAGGACCAAGTAAACAGAGGACATAGAAAATTATATTTTAAGAGGTGAAAACAAGGTTACTTGTGAAAGAGATGATGTCAGGAAACAGGACATGATGCATTTTTGTGAAAAATTCCCCACAAACCAAAAATTATTTTTAAAAGATAATTTTTTTCTGCCAATGGGTCCTTATGCCTGAAACATTAATCCTAAAAGCTAGAGATGATCCTCTTCATTTCAGATTCAATGTTCTTGAAATCATTTAGGGTAATTGGTATAACATAAATAACATAGTTAGCTATTGGATATAGATGGGTAAAGCCTTGATGGTGGCCTGGATGACCCAGAACTGAATAGTTGCATAGGTCCCGCAGACAAAATTGACAAAACAGTACCTGTTAGCATCATTATTTCGTGGTGGGAAGCAAATGATGTGTTTCTCAAGGACATGCGGTCCATTATAGCTCCTAAATGAAAACTGGAAAACCTAAAGAAAATACTCCCTTCTAAGGAGGCATGGGCATATGCTTACTTATGATACCTGTGAAAGTGAGTGACCAGGTTCTCTGATAAACTTGATCGATAAACATCTTCCTTATAACTCACTCACCCAACATCACAGCTGTCACTGAAACATGGCTCAAACAAAACAGTCCTAATTATCTTCAGACCCAGATCTACTATCAGTACAGACAACCTCAAAAAACACCAAGCAAATTTCAACTGATCTCCCATTACCAACGTACAGAACTCCAACTTTGCTGCAACAGCCCTTATACAAACCCTTCTTCAACTTCAAGACAAACTGTTCTCTGTCACACAGCTCCTTTTCAAATAAGCAAACCCTCCCCCCAGCTAACTACTGAACGGAAAGCTCTGCTCAAACTTAGGGACAACACTTGGTCTTCATGGAGACAAAACTCCTCACCAGAAAATCATACTGCCTTTACCTGTCTACATAATCTAACTAAACATGCAATATGCAGGCACAAAACCAACTACTGCAAAATCAACTAGCTTGCTCTTCTAGGCAAACCCAAACATTTCTGTCAGGAAGTAAATTGTTTTACAGGCAGTAAATACACTGATCCCACCTCCCCTCCCATCACCATCCAGACCGCTCAAGGCCAACTCTCAACTTCTGACTTTCTCAAATAATTTAGCCACCTCCCTTGTACCACAATCTCTACCTCACACCTCAACTCACCTAGCCCCCACCCCTTTTATCCCCTCTTCTGGTTTAAGAAAATTACACAGAAATAATTGATCTCCCTTCTAGAAAACATACTACTAGATGCACCCCCTGGTGGAGCCAGCCTGCTGTCTTGGTTTATATCACTCTTCAAAGACTTCTTTACCAGACATCTTCTACATATTTATAACCTTTGCTTAACTCAAAATACAATGCCATACATATGGAAAACTGCTCTAGTTAAAGGCCTTCACAAACAGACTCAGCCAATAAATACCTACCACTCCTGCCCTATCTCCAGCCTGCCTCACTCTTAAGGATCATGGATTCTGGGCTGTCTGGAGCACAGTTATGGCATTATGGTCACTTGCAGATGAGCTCTTTCTCAGCATGTCTAAAGGAAACCTTTCAGGACATTTTCTTCACTGACCTTACCAAAGCTTTTGATCTAATTGACAACTTCCTACTCCTTCCCTCTCCCCAATAATCAAGGTTAGCCCCAACACTGTCAGCTGGTTCCAGTATTTCTTAACAAACAGGTATGTCAGAGTCAAGATACTTTCATCCCTTCCACTGACAATACCCCATACCAGAGGAGTGCCCTAGGCATCCATACTCACCCCACTTTTGTTTTTGGTCTTTTTAACAAGCTTCTCTCTAATCTTCCTAAACTTCTTATTACTGTTTATGCAGATGGCATGATTATTTTTCGATCCAGTCACTCAAATTCAGTTATTCAAAACCAGCTTGTCTGACCTCCACTCCATTAATTCTTGGCTAAACAACTACACGCTACCCCTATGTCCCTCTAAAACAAAAAAGTATAGTAACAAAAGTTGAAAAAGACTCCTAAATATATTAACCTCACAAGTCTCAATTGTTGCTCAGTAGAAATAAACGCATCCTTTAAATACTTAGGTTTATGGATAGACCAGTCACTTAACTTCCAAAACCACATTGAAAACACCAGGAAGATCAGTTCTCTTTTAATCTGGTCCTGGAAAATATCCACCTTTTCCTCCAGACCAGTTAGAGCTGCAACAGGCAATTGAGTATTCCTTGCTCAACATGTATAGAGCCTCCTTTTCAAATACAATACCCCCACCCCCTGGGGCCACAGCCTGTAAAAAACCTCATCCACTCTACAGTCCGTTGAAAAGAAAATTTGCCATTTTATTTCTAATTCCTCCCTTCAGGATTACCAGTGCCTCACCTGCTCCAAGGCCAAATGGCTACCAGTCTTCTACAGGGTTGAACTACTCCTACAGTCTCTTGTTTTTGAATTAATTCATCCAGATATCTTTCCACCTCTTGCACCCAAACTCCATAATAAAACCACCCCCTACAACTGCAGCGGCTCTACCAATTAACTCCCTCAATACAGACACCCCAAACTCTGGCACCTCCCCTACACCTTAAAGAAGTCTTCTTCTTCACCACCTTCAGAGCCCAACTGAAAACACACCTTCATCAAAAATATGATTGCAAGTGCATTTCCATTGGACATATAACCTAACTCCCTACTCACCTGCATAACCTCTATTTGATTCTCCGTTCTCAGCTGCTGCTTCACTCTCACATTTACTACTAAAAATAATTTACATTTGTTTCTCTACTCTGCTTATATTATTTATATAGTGTATCAACAGTGTATGGGATTATCTACCTTCTGTGATTACTCTGTGTTTGAGAATTTGTTCTGTTTTCTTTTTTTTGTGAATCTCTTCAACCAGGCTGTGCTTGCAAATGGTCTGTAGTGACCAGCGTACTATCACAGTAAACAAATTAAAATAAACAAAATAAAATAAACAAATAAGACCACGCTGCAACATTCCAACTACATGCTGTTCCCTTAAATATTACTAGATGTATACGAGGAAAATGTATTGTTTTAATAATAACCAGTCTGATGGCTGCCTGGATGTTGCTCACCTCTGTGATCTCAGTAGACAATGCTCTAAGACAAAGCCAATAATAGTTCCTAGGCAATGTACAAGCAAAAAGACAAAACCTTTATCAGTGGTATTGGAGACAGAAGGGATCTATTTTATGTTGGCCACGTTAGAAAATTAAGAAACAATAGCCTACCTTACTCTGAACATATTCAGAATGATGTTTTCTATTCTGACCCAATAGACATCAGCAATATTTTTAGAAACAGATTTAGTTTCAGCTTCTTTCCAGAGGCATGAAAAATCTGAATCCCAAAATGCTAACCAAGACCAAAACTTTACTCAAACATATCAAAACTCAAAACTCATGCATAGACGATAGGGAGTGATAAATATAAACAAGCTCACTTAGGATTACACGATAGGGAGTGATAAAAATAAACAAACTCACTTAGGATTACTTCATCTTAATGAGTATTTTGCATCACAAAAGATACAGTAAAGAACATAGTCTGTATACTACAAAAGTGTTTTCAACATGAGTATAAAAATGAGATTTTTAAGGGGAAAATATATCTAAAACAATACAAGGTATAAGACATACATAGAAAGTCTGAATCAGGTATATCTACATATTTAAGTATGGATGAGGCTGAGTGGGCCTTTCCCTTTGAAAGTATCCTGTTCAGTTATCATTTCTAAAGATATGCATCAGGTATAGTTCAGATACAAATAATTGACAGACTACAGACTGAGAAGTTTTCAACTTTAGTATAAATATAAATATTTAATTACAAGCAAGTAAAACTCTATATGAGTGTTTGTGTGTGTGTGTGTGGGGGGGCATTTCTCTATAGTACAATTGGCTAGGGTCATATGGCTGAGGTGACATTCAGCTGCTGAGAAATACAACTATTGTGAATTTCCTACAAGCAAAGAGGAGAACACACTACCATGCCCACAGCTTTAATAACTGAATTCATGGGGTCAGAAGAAATAATAAGTGTTGTGTTCAGTGTATAGTCCATGTAGAAGTGTGCTACAGCATGGAGACATTTGTGCATGCTACTGTGGTTTCATTTATGTTCTAATATGCATTTCAGGTTATGTTCACTAGATAGTGTGAAGGGGTAGTGGTTCACACACACCATTATAAAGGCACTGTCCATTGTGCACTGGATTTTAACTGTCACTGACTTGCCCCCCCACCCCTGCTGCTGATGCCTGCTATACTACCTGCTGTCTCATGTTGCCTTAGGGACCAGGGACATTATTTTCCCCCTGTGTATTTGGTTATTGACGTTGTGGGCATGGCATCACAGTCTTCTTTTTACCCACGAGGCATTCACAACAACATTATTTCCCTGCAGCTGAATGTCACTTCAGCCACGTGTCCCTAACAAAATGTGCAACTGGGAAATGTCTGGCTGTCTACGTACCTGAACCCATGTGTGTGTGTGTGTGTGTGTGTGTGTGTGTGTGTGTGTGTGTGTGTGTGTGTATGTGTGTGTGCTCGTGCACATGTGTGATACATATTGCACAATAGAATGCAAAATGGCACTCATTTTCATTAATAGGACAATCACATTTAATATAAAGCTTAACTGATAAAACTTGCAGGATCTCTTTACGCTAATTAGTTATTCAAGAGGTTTACTAATATCGTTGTAATTCACTGAAATAACTGCATCCTTTAGTAGATGTTCTTAGCTTTACTGTTCATCTGCTTTGTAGTCATGAAATAAGCTCTTGATTGCACATTACTACCTCAATTTTAAAATAGCATGTCATACTACTATAGTTAAATTATATACTGCACCACCTGACCTGACAAATGCATTGCATGGAAGGGCACAATACAATAGCAGCTATATCAGTAAAGAAGTCTAAATCTTCTTTCTTTGCTTATTTTCCATCAATAAAAATTACAAAGAAATTAATGCATTTTTTTATGAATTTAAATATTTTCTAAATGCCAAAGAGATACTAAATCACCTTTCATTACAATGAATAACTTGAAAGAAATTGTGGCTATAAATTAAATAATGATTAACTTGGAAATAGTGGCTAAGTTTAAACAAATTAATTGTCATTAGTGTACATTCTGCCATTCAGATGCTTTCTTTTCAAGCATAATGTGACTGCGCAATGAAGTACAAGGCTGTGGATAAGAAGCAAGGTTTATAACTGCAGAGTAAAAAAAAACAGCTCTTAAATACCTGTAAGTGAACAGGTGTGAAGCATAAGTTGGTAAAGGATGAATATATTAATATAAATCTACTACCACTATGTTTCTTTCTTTCAAATGTGAAAAAAAAAATAACATAACATTGTATTGATTTGCTCAAGGTCAGTACATCACCCATGTCATTGATGGCTTTTGAACTTGAAATGTCTTTGGTATATAAGCTTCAATAAAAAGTGGATCTCTGTCAAAGATTATTTTATTATTATTTTTGCAACTATTGTGCCTTTAACAGGAACAGTTGAAATTTATGTCACAGATTTGATTAACAGAGCAATTTTGCCCTGCGTTACACATTGATAAATGGTCTTTTTGACAGGCACTGCTAACACATTAATGAGCATTAAGACATTTTAATGCTCATCTCCTTTCTTCTTCTTCTTTTGTAGGTTCTACTTGCTATAGCATTAAAATTATTTAATTTAGCATGCGTACAGAATATGGCATAATCATAAGTATTATTTTGAATGATACATATAAAATATGACAATTGAAGATAAAGCTGTTAAAGACATTGTGGTAAACATGTAACAGATAACAAAATGGGCTCCTCACTATTTCCTGCTGAAGTAGCTGATAGCGAAATACACTCACACAAATTGTTTCAAATGTGCATTTTGTCCATTTACGTGATTGAAAAGTTCAACTATCCTTATAAGACAAACTAGTACATACAAAAACATGCATGCAGTCTCACACACACACACACACACACACACACACACACACACACACACACACACACACACACACACACACATGCATACATGCACACAAATGCGCAGACAGATGCACACACACACACACACACACACACACACACACACACACACACACACACACACACACACACACACACACACACACACACACACAAACAAACATGCACACATATCTATTAATTTGCAAACAACTTATAGTGAAAACTAATCCCATTACTTCAATTATTTTCCCACTCCAAATGTTCAAATGCTGAAGGTATAACAGTTATTTGATAAATTAAATAATTATACAGATGCTTTCATGGCTAGAAAAATTTTACTTTTCTTTTTATTTATATTTTAACCATGGTAGAATGCTAAGAAATGTAGTTCTAATTCAGGTCCTATATAAGAGGGTGGACAGCTTTCAGAATTTCTGGCTTAGCTGCTGAAAGTAGCTGAAAGAAGTGATGAATGGGTAGGGTGTTCCTTGGTCAAGATGAAAAAGGTATTCCTGAGGAAGTCTGGCAGCCGGAGTCAGTAAAACCAGTAAGTAGTAAAAAAAGTAACTGTTTCCCCATAAAAAAATAGCAAAAGACACTTTAAACACATTCCAGTACCCAAATGTAAAATAACACAACTTTTACAACATAAAACGTAGTGTTAACTACATTTTAATAACTGTTTTGCAACAGAAGTAAAAAAGGGGTGCTCTCATTTAAAAGTAATTTGAAGTAATCTGATAGTCAATAAGACAATTTCTCCTAGATTTAAAATTTAAATTTTAGAGGAAAAGGTAAAGTAGAAGTTTTTTCCCCCCAAAAGAAACTTATCTGCCAAGCAATGGAACAGAGTTTATCAAACATTAATTCTCAAAAGCCTACAAGAGCAGTGATCTGACTATTTAGACAATCATTGATCTTCAAAACCCTACAAGAAGAGGGGTCTTTAGTGACAGGAAAGTTCTGAATGGCTTTGGAAACACCTGACTTTTTAGTCAGTTCAGCATGTCCTGACTAATGGTTTGAGAATGTGGAAGGTGTCCTGAAAGCTTTGAGAGCTGGCTGGCTGATGTCCTTCATGGTTCACTGTTGCAGTCATGGCTATAGGGTTCTTCCAGCCAGCAGCAGCCCTCGATCGGCCAGAATCCCAAAGTCTGGATTGGGCGTCAGCTGAGGTTGCTTTTATCCTGACGTCAATGCGCCGGAAGTATAAAGACCTCCGCCGACGCCATTAACCCAGTCTTTCTTGCCGCCCAGTGCCCTGAGCAGTTCGCTGATGCCGATCAGCCTACTCCTGTCTGTTTTTGGATTTACTTCCAGGATTTTTCATTTTATCAGATAAGTACCCCATTGGGGAGGTCTTTTTCTTGCTCCAGTCAGATGTCAGAAAAAGTTAATAATTATATTTCTTGTGGGAAACAAATACATCATAGGGATTTTCACTCTTATTGTATTCCCTGCCTGGGGCCTGACCACGACGTTGCTAATTGTGGGTTTTGTGCTAGATTTAATCAGCGTACTATTAAGCGTAGGTACAACTTTGCCTTCTCCTATTTTGGTAAAATGTTTAATTATAATATGTCTTTGGATTCCTTTCCGGCTTCTGGTGTGTGTAAGAGGTGCAAAGATAAAGACAGGCCTCTGAGGTCCAAAGCAGAGGATATTCCTCAGTTATTGCCAGTTGCTGGTTCATCGATCATCAGTGAGGCACCTTTGCAGCCCCTGTCGTCCACCTCTTTTGAACCAATTGCCTGTACCAACTCCAGTGTGGAGCTGATGGGGCCTTCAGAATTGCCAGGGAATGGACCTTTGGATACTACTCCCTCAGTTGGGTCTGGAGCCGGTAGGCAGGTACCGGCTTCTGAGGGAGTTTTCAGGCCTTCACAGCTTCATGTAAATATGGATTCAGTTTTGCATTCTAAGACAATGACTAAGGCTCCAGCTGAAAAGAAATGGCAAGCACAGACACCTTTTGATCAGGGTCCTAGGCTTCAAAGGCAGATGCTTAGGATGGCTGAAGATTTGTTATCTATGATCAGGGGTTCTCATCCCCCTCCTGACAAAAAGCCTAGATTACAGTCCGATTATGATTCTTCAGACCAAATTTCTGTTTCATCTGCTTCTTCCCTTGAGCAGGATTGTTCCTTTCCTCCTTATGAGGATTCTCATGCTGAAGATGCCTTTCCTTCAGCCTCTCCTCCTGAGGATTATTCTTTTGTTGAAACTTTGCATGATATGAGGGAGCATTTTCACTGGGAAGGGCAGGAATTCTCTGACACCAAGAAAAGGCTTAGGGATTTTCTTCTTCTCCCTCAGCATAAGCCTCTTGCTATTCCTCCTGCATTGGACATTGTAGATGATGTTTTTTCGGAAGCTTCCCTCTCTCCTGATTCTTTTCCCCCTGCTCCAGTCAAACCAGATAGGTATTATAGGGCTCCAGATTCTCACAAGTTTCTTTTTAAGAATCTTTCACCTGATCCAGAAACAATTTCTCAGGGCCCTAAGGGTGTTAAAGTGGCCTCTGCTAAACATCCTATTCCCTCTGACCGAGAGTCCAGGGCTTTGGAAAGATGGGGTAAAAAAGTTTATACTTCTGCTACATTGTCTGTTAGAGCTTTGAACTGTCAATTTCATATGCTAAAGTATCAGCAATACGTTTTGTCTGTATTTAAACAAAAGATGTCAGCTGTTTCTATTGGTGCGGATGATAAGGAGTTACAGGATTTATTGCATGCTACTGAACAAGTGGGTAATCATACCCTACATTGTGGTTTTGATTCTTTGGAAGCTTCTTGTAGGGCTGCAACAACTGGTGCAGTTATTAGAAGACATGCTTGGTTAAAGGAACAAAGCTTGCCGGATCAGGTTAAAGCGAAACTTTTAGATGCCCCTTTGCAGCATGATGTTTTGTTTGGGACCAAAGCTGAAGAGGTATTAAAGAAAATGGAGGACAAAGCCAAATCTATGCAGATGGTTAAGGATTTTCTACAGGTGCAACCTCCTAGATTTATCAGGCACTGGCCAGCTAAACCTTGGTCCTTTCCGAGCTCGGACAGGCCTCAGAGAAGCAGATTCAGGCATTCCAGAGGTAGGGGACAAGCACAAACCCTTTTTAGGAATAGGCAGTGGTCTGCCCCCTCTCCCAAAGGAGGTGAAGATAAGTCTCACCCTACCTGAAACAGTCTTTATGACTCTCCCTTTCTGGTTCCAGGGGCTCCTCTCCTGGAAGCACCTTTGGGAGGAAAGATTTCTCTTTTTTATCAAAATTGGGGCCGCATAACCCGGGACAAATGGGTTCTGGACATAGTCTCAAGAGGTTACAGATTTCATTTCTACACCTTGCCAAAACCGAATGGTTAGCCAGATCTGCTAAATAATCAATGGGCAGAGGCACAACTGCAGGTTCAGTCCCTCTTAGCTATGAGTGCCATAGAATTGGTACCAAATTTAGAAATAGGGCAAGGTTTTTATTCAAGACTTTTCCTGGTTCCCAGGATGGAAAATTCGTAGAGACTAATTCTGGACCTTTCCATACTAAACAACTTCCTAGATGTACCAAAATTCAAGATGTTCACTCTGCAGCAGCTGCTGCCTATGTTGGGCAAGAATGCTTGGATGGTGACTCTGGACTTAAAGGAAGCTTACCTGCATATTCCTATAAGGTGATAGTGCAGAAGTTATCTGAGATTCAAAGCGGGCTCGAAGCATTACCTGTTCTCTGTGCTGCCCTTTGGTTATCTACTGCGCCCAGGGTCTTTACAAAGTGCCTGGCACTGGTGATGGCATTTTGCAGACAGAAGGGGATTCAAATATACCCTTATCTGGACGACTGTCTTATTCAAGCGGATGAAAAAGACACTCTACTTTAGCATCTAGCTTTTGTGCAGCATCTTCTTCAGTACCTCGGATTCACAGTGAATCTAAAGAAGTCAAATCTGGTGCCCACACAACAGATTACTTTCCTGGGTGCTCTTCTGAGTACTACAACCCAGATGGCTTCCTTGACACCAGACAAAAAAGTGCAACTGGCTTCTTCTTTCCAACACCTGGCTTCAATGAAACAGCTGACTGCAAGAAAGGTTCTGTAGGTTTTAGGTTACATGGCTTCCTGCATTCTCCTAATACCATATGCAAGACTGCATATGAGGAAACTACAGTGGTACCTCAAGAGTGTGTGGTCTCAGCATTACCACAGTTTGGAAACAGTGATCACGATTTTGCCTTGTCTACAGCAAGAGTTTCTTTGGTGGGCCGAAGCCTGTCTCCAGAACAAGGGGAGGCCTTTTTGTCCTCCACCAACCAACCAAGTTCTGACAATGGATGCTTCAGATTATGCCTGGGGAGCCCACATGCACGGGAGATGTCTTCAGGGTGTTTGGACAAAGGAGCAAATTCACCTGCACATAAATTTGAAGGAGATGCTCGCCATTCAGAATGCTCTGATAGCCTTCAGGGACTTTCTTTTACCAGGGCAATTGTTGATAAAGACAGACAACACTACAGTGATGTGGTACATAAACAAGCAGAGGGGCTCTCACTCTTACCCCCTGTGCAGGTTAGCCATGGCTCTGTGGTACACTGCGTTGACCTGCAGAGTCCACTTACAGGCACAATTCCTGCCAGGAAAAGACAACACTCTGGCAGACACATTCAGCAGGACACTTTCGGATCCACAAGAATGGATGTTGGATGTTCGGATATTCAGGATGATAGTACAGGCATGGGGATGTCCGGACATAGATCTTTTTGCATCCCCTCAGAATCATCAACTTCCAACATTCTGCACCAGGACCTACCACAAACTAGCATGGCAAGTGGATGCCCTCTCCTTCAGTTGGAAACACCTCTCAGTATATGCTTTTCCTCCTTTTCTACCTCGGGTACTTCTGAAGATAAAACAGGACAGACCGCAAATGATTTTAGTGGCTCCCAATTGGCCTCGGCAATTCTGGTATTCCAGTCTGATGAACCTAGTTCAGGAGCCTCCCTGGATTCTGCCTCAAATCCCTCATCTACTGTCTCAACAGGATGGCCAGATCCTGCACAGTCATGTCAAAACTCTGAATCTAGCTGCATGGCGGATCCAGGGTCTGTAAACATCTCTACTCTTTCCAAACAGGTAATGGATGTAATCCTTGAAGCTAGACAGCCCAGCACTAGGAAATCTTATGCAGGTAAATGGAAAAGATTTTGCTAATGGAATCAAGTCCAAGGTGGTGATTCTATTGTTCCAAACATTCCTCTGATTTTAAAGTATCTGACAGAGTTGTTACATACGGGCCTATCTTTTTCATCTATTAAGCTTCATGCTTCTCCTATTTCTGCACATTACAATACAGATCCTCCAATTTTTTCTCATCCATTACTTAAACAATTTCTTAGAGGGGCTAAGAATGTTCAGCCCC
>NC_056740.1:511203611-511206111 GCF_019279795.1 Protopterus annectens | reverse complement strand
TGATTGGCAGCAAGCAGGAGACATCGATATCTATTATCCAGGTCTGATTGGCAGCAAGCAGGAGACATCGATATCTATTATCCACACTCTGGTAAATACATTTTATGGAGCAGTGCACATGCATCAGTACAGAAAAGCCAAATATGTAGAAGAAATATTAATGATGTGGAATGAGATCTAAAGTGAATGAAATTTCTAATACAAAATGAAACTTTTCAGCTAGTGTCCTGGTATAACTCAAAAAGAAATCATATTCATGCCCTGTCCTGCTGCTACCTGATGTGAAACTGATGCATAGAAAATCTTAGCAATTCACTATTTCTATGCATTTATACATACCAGAAGGATAAAGGGTCTATATTGAATTCTCGAAAGCCAACAATGTCGAATCTGACATTGTCAGCACAAGAATAGCAAAACTGCAGAATATCGAAGAAGCAAACAGAAATCTCCATAAGGGGAGATTTCCATTTACTTCAATGTAGTGTAGCCTTGGAGTTGGTATATTTAAGTAGTGGGGGGTTCAGGGGGACTTGCTCCCTTGAGTACACCATTTGTTTTTTTTTTTTTGTTTTTTTTTTTGGAACGTTCGGTGTTTTAACAGTTCGATCACTAAGGGTTGACCTTTAGTGATTCGAACTGTTAAACATTCGATGTTCCAATATAGGCCCCAGGATAAAGGCTAAAATGGGATTTTCCAGTCTGCACTGTCATGAGAAATTTAACCATGAAGAACATAGACTTAAGTCACACAACATTCTTCTAGAATTGTCAAGATGGGGGAAATATACTTCCAATTATATATTATTTCAGGATCATCTAAACCACAGAATGCATTTTGGATCACTGCTTCATTGTTAGAAATCTACAACACATTTCTTATAGGTTCACAAGCACATAATAGGCAATTAGTCTGCAGGATATTACACACCTAACAAATAGGCAGAGAGTGACCAAAGGTGAGAGTCATACCCTGTAACTTGTGTTTGTGAGGTAAGTGTCTTAACCAGTACAAACCCTCAAAAGTCAGTGTTTGCTCTTAAAGTGTGCAAAACAGTTTCTAAAAGCTAATGTAAAATACTCTTTTGAGTTTTTGTACAACATTACATTAGTCTTAGTTATTTCTGAAAAAGTTCATATGTCATTAAGGATCTTATCTTCTCAAAAAAGGAACCGTAGAAAGAAATTGCATGTTTTCCGAGACATTGTTAAATATTTTCAAATTCAGATAGTGCAGAAACATGTTTGTAGTGGCCTTAGCTTAAACTGTAACTCAGAGCTAAAAACTGCTTTGTGGCTAGGGGGTAGCCTTCCAATTTGTTAAAGACAAATGCAATATAAATGCTTATGTCAATGCTTTAAATCACAGCTGTTAACCATTTCTGATTTTGTTGAATATCTCTGATTTTGTTTCATGTTTTTGTTTACCTTGTCTGTCTATAAATATTTAGATTTTTCTAGAAAATCATTCAGGATTAGACTCAAGTCATTAATGCCAGCAATTTAAGTTTCTTACCTTTCATTGTTGAGAAAATGCATGCTGAAGCAACACCTGTTGATTTATTACATTTTTGAATGTGGATTAGAGTAATTTTTTTCTGATTTTGTCCAGGAATCTTAAGTGAATAATTTCAGAAGTATGCATTAAGTTGATCTGACTTAGGCAAAGGATATTATTCAAAAAGAAGCGCCAAATTAGGATATTAGATAGTAGATAGCCATATTTTCATGATACCTATTTATTCCGGAAGAGATGCAATCTGAAGTTTCTGGGGAAATTGACTTTGCAACACTTGATAGTATGTTGCATTCTGTACACGTATGAATTCATTTTACTGTGAGAATTTTAAATGTCTGTGTGTAAATATGTTTAAAGCATAATAGAGAACAAAAAATAAAACTAAATATTATAGTACAACTTTCATATATGTACTTCATTCATTTATTCATTCATTCATTCACTAGTTCTTCTCTTAATCTGCTGCAGGGTTGATGGGTAAAGGAGCCTGCCCTAGCACTCAGTATGTACACGGTATAAAACTCATCCTGAATGGGGCATCAGTCTATTGCAGGATGCCCAGACATATTCATCCTGACATGGTATCCATAACAATGGGCACATCTATAGGATCACCACTTCAGTTATGGGACATCTTAGGGATGGGAGGGAAACTAGAATGCCTAACCAAAATCCATGCAGCCTAGTATTTCTATACTATATAATGAGATGGCCGATGGATATCTAGATACATAAATGGAAAGGACAAATGGAAACATGATTATAACAATGTTCAGACATGTACTTGGCATCCATAGTATATATATTCACAGCACAGTCCAAGTAGGAGCCTCACATAATATAGCTTGTTGCTTCATCCCATATAGTTAGCAAAGTCAAATAAATAAATACATATTTTATAATGCATTTAATTTTGGTTGTATTCATTTATTAATAAAGTAAGTCCACTGATCAGAAATATCGCCTGCCAGAAAACCAGGA
>NC_056740.1:510828611-510866111 GCF_019279795.1 Protopterus annectens | reverse complement strand
ACAGGCCCTTTTGTAGGATGTCTGCATCACTTTGGGAGTTAATAATGACCCTAGCTTGCAGTCATCAGTGAACTTGGTCAGCCAGAGTCCTTCTGTGTTGGCCTGGACTTCTGAGAAGTAGATGCCAAACAGGAGAGGGCCCAGGATCGAGCCCTGTGGGACTCCACTCATGACTGATAGACAGTCTGACTTGGAATCTGCAACTTTCAGTTTGCGGGTCCTGTCTGTGAGCCAGTTTGCAACCCACCTAATGATGTAAGGAATGATACCTAGTTTGGTGAGTTTACCAATGATAACTGAGTGCAGAATGGTATCAAAGGCCTTGGCCAGGTCGAGGTAGTCTGTATGCACTGCCTTACCCTCATCCACAGCCTTGATGACTGCATCAAAGTCAACCAGGTTCAGCAGGCAGGATCTTCCCTTGACAAAGCCGAACTGTGTGGGGTCAAGAGTTTGGAGATTGCCTATATCTTTGTTAAGCAGGTCCATGATGATGCGCTCCATAGCTTTGCATACCAGACTCGTCGGGCTAATGGGGCAATAGTTCCCAGGGTCTCTAGTTGCTCCCCCTTTATGGAGTGGGATGACTGCAGCAGTGTGCCATTCATTAGGGACAAAGCCTGAGGTAAGGCTATAATTGAACAGAGCACACAGATATGGTGCCAGCTCATTCTGTAGCTCATGTAGGATGCAACCAGGAATATTTTCAGGTCCCACGGATGCTATATTCTTGGTTTTAGACAATGCAGCTTTTACCTGTGCTGCAGAAATGGTGGGTACCAGGCTTTCTTCTGGTATTGTGAAAGGGCCCTGGGGGGGGGGGGGTAAAGTTGGCACTGAATCTGTTGGCCAGTATGTTGGCTACATCTGTTGGCTCACTATAGGAGGTGACATTGTGTAATAACTCAGAGCAAATCTGGGTATTGCCTTTGAGGTTTTTGATATATCTATAGAAGGCTTTGTGGTGGTTTTTGGTGTCAGCCAGAATTCTGCCTTCATAGTTGGCTTTAGAGGATTTGATAAGGGATCTCAACTTTTTGTTGAAACTGATAAGGGAGGTTTTCCAGTCTTGTGAATTCATTTTTATTTGCAACAGTTTCTTCCTTCTGGTATAGAGTTTATTGATGGCTGGGGACCACCAGATTGCCATCCTTTCTCTGGAGGAGAATGTTTTAGTTCTATTTGGTATGGCAAGGTCCATGCATTTGTGTACATGCTTGTACAGTGCATTGGTGTATGATTTGGGAGTCAAGCAGCTATTTTCCATTGGCATGGGTGCCGAGACGTTAGTCACCTCTGTTTTCAGGAGCCCAAAGTCGGCTTTAGAGAAGTTTTTCAGGGTGGTCACCTTAATGGTGGGAGTAGGTGAAATGGAGATTTCCATGGTGATCAGTTTGTGGTCAGATTTAACCAGGGAGGAATTGACTATAGGTGTGGAGCAACAGTCTCCCATGTTGGTGATAACCAGGTTGAGGATGCTGCTTCCTCTAGTAGGGGTCAGAATGAGCTGGTCCAGGGCATTGGAACTGATAAACTCCAGAAAGCATTGGGCCTGTACATTGGTACTTGAATAATTTTCCCAGTTGATGGATGGGTAGTTGAAGTCACCCAGTATGAAAGTACTGGGTTGGACCATGATAAATTCCAGGGTGCCTAGGAAGTTGGAGTGAGAGTCTAGGGCATGGTTGGGGTTCTGCAGCAGGCTATGACTTGTATCGCCGTCTAATCCAGTGTTAGCTGCACATGAAGTATCTCTGATGCATTATGCTGGGTTATCAATCTGGAGGTGTACGTATCCTTTAAAAATATGGAGACACCATGTCCTTTGGAGCTTCTGGCTGTATTCTGGGTCTGAAAGATATGGAATGAGTTGTAGCCTGGGAGTGCAGGGGTGGTTTCTGCCTCTTTAAACCAGGTCTCCATTACAGCACCGATGTCGACATTCTCCATTTTGAGGATAGCTTTGAGCAAGTGCATCTTGAGGCTTAGACTTGTAGCATTAAGCAGCATGACCCTCAGATTTAATTTGTTTGTAGCTGTTACAGTAGAATTTTGGACTTTGGAACACTGCCTAAAAAAGGCACTATAGGGATGTCAAGAGCCTTAGGCATTACCTGGAATCCCAGGGGTGACAGATGCAGGCCGTCTCTGGCAAAGCATTGCGGTCTGTTGATCATGTTGTCCCAGGCAGACAGATACTGGATCCCCATAGAATGATATCAGAAACTTAGCCAATTGTTGAAGTCAGTCATTTTCTGCTCGTATTGTGGTATCATTCTGGGTGATGGTAGAATACTGCTCAGGGCTAGGGTCATACCTGCCTGGGCCACATAATCTAAGAGTTCCATCACATCTCTTTCCATGTAGTCCAGGGAGGTATGTCTCAGGTCATTCACAGCCCCATGGACAATGACTGAGTCATATTTGTACTTGTTGTGGATGTGCATGTGTTATGTGGCGGATCCTGGCACCTCATAGACAACTGACTGTCACCTTCTCCTTGTTCACCCTAGTGAGTGGGACATTAGTGTGCATCACAATTGAGTCTCCTATGATTAGTACACTGGGCAAAGTGTTTTGCCTTAAGGGCTTGGGTTGAGGGGCACACTGTGGTGGTGAACTATGTGTTCTGGGTTGGTGTTGTGTTGTGGTGGTCGAGTGTGTTTCTATCTTTGGGATCTCTGTTGTTTGGATACATTTTTATTGAGAGCCTCCATGAAGGTGGGTGTATGGTTTATGTTTCTATGTGTGGGTTGTGATGGTTAGTGTTTTGGAGGGCTGTGTGTTCTATGTAGTGAGTTGCAGGTGTGGACCTTCTCCTCTAGACCAGCTAGTCTGGTGTTGGTTGGAGTGTGCACTGCTTCCAGTTTGGTGATATAAGTGCATCTCTCAAAGTTATGAGTGTTGGGAGGTAAGAGGAGAGGGCTGTCTGTGTACATTAGACAGTTGCCACACTGTCTCAGAATGCCAAAGTGCACCAGATTAGCAGGAGAAAACACAGGAAATTGCCCTACAATCATACCAGGAGGGGTGGTCATAACTAATAAGTACTGGTGCTGTTACTGCATAGGAACAGCTAGTGCTGATAGCACTTAATTGTGCTGCAATAAATGCATATAAAAGTGCTAGCCTGTTAGGCTAATTGAAGTGCAAGAAGTAAAAGAACAAGCATGTTCTGAGGGGAAAATTGAAGAGCAGACATTCTGGCACTGGTAATGGTTTACCTCAACTGAGTGCCACTGCACGGTGTGCAAACATGGGCTTTTAAACCAGAAAGTCGAAAGGGATGGAAAAAAATGCCAAAATGGCCAATAAACTACAATTTCAGGACCAGAAACCAATCCTCTTGTGGTAGATGGGCTACCTTGTGCTTACCACTCCCACTGATAAGGTAGAAGGCTTCCCTCCAACACAGAAAGGTCTAGAAGGGCTCAGAAACTTACAAAACAGTCCTGGATACAGCAAACTTGTATCTGGACTAGACTATTTACAGGAAAGGTGGAAAACAAGCTTAGAACTTTTTTTGCAGAAAAATAGTTAGAACAGTAGCAAAAACACTTTAAATGCAGTGCAAGTTAGCACACTTGTGTGTGTAGCAATATTAAGGCAAATACAGTTTAAATAAATGCAGATAAATTAAAAATGACAAAAAACAAGTGCAGAGAGCAGTAAATTATGAAAAAAATCAAAATGGAGGCACTTAGAGTATCTCCTTCTCCTTCCTGTTGCTCTTGTACGCTGTAGGACAACACAACTGGATCTGCAGAGCTTAAACAAGTGCAAACCCATGTAAACATGAGGGCGGCTCAGAAACTTACAAAACAGTCCTAGTCTGCAGGATGCCAAAACTGAATCTGTGGAGATTAAACAAGCGCAAACCTACATAAACATGGGCTTTTAAACCAGAAAGTTGAACGAGATGGAAAAACTCCCCAAATGGCCAACAAACTACAATTTCTGGGCCAGATACCACTCCTCTTGTGGTAGATAGGCTACCTAGTGCTTACCATTCCCACTGATAAGTTGGAAGGCTTCCCTCCAACACAGAAAGGTCTGGGGGGCTCAGAAACTTACAAAACAGTCGTAGTCTGCAGGATACCAAAACTTGATCTGAGGAACATAAACAAGCGTGATGCTGGCAACTGTTTCTGCTTACTGAGGAGGAGTTTTAGAACCTTTCTTTATCCCCCTCCTACACACAGATCCACCACTGCATTCTTCAGCAATTTCTAAACAACAGTCCCCTCAGTGGGTCATGCCTCCCTTCAGGAAGTGTCTCAAGTGAATGCCCTTCCCCAGAGGGGCCCACCCATCATTCCTTGCCTGTGCCTAAGACAGCTGAGATGCTAACAGAACCAAAGTTGCCTGGACTTTAGTTAGGGCTTTATCACTCTAGGCCAAGGTGAAGTTTGGACATCAAGAGGAATCTGATCTGAAAGTTTTTACGAGTCTTTAATTTTTAAAAACAAAAGTAAAGCACAGAGGGAGTTATATAGAGGTGGTGTATCTGGTGGAGAGGTAAGGAAAGTTTTCCTAGCGGATGCTAAATACTTTGAAGAAATCATGGATTGAAATGAGTGCTATCGTTTCATTAATGCTTATGCTCTGCTTTCAGTTTTTATTTGTTTGATATTTGGCCACTTGTTTAATTAACACATTTCCAAATCTAATTTGGATGACTTGGCCAGGATATTTTTGGACTGATTTAAATGGCCTTGTGTCCCTTAAATCTTTTTTGTATAAATGATTTCAGTTTATCAACCTAACTCTGGTATTTTGCTAGGTGTTTGTTTCCATTGCTGCAAAGACAAGTCCAGCACTTGGAATAGTCTTATTTTATTATCCAAAGGTTAAATCTGGGGATGGTAGGGAACTTTCTTCCTTGTATGTTTAGTAATTTCTTTGTACGTTTTTTTTTTTCAGCTTCAAAGGGTTCTATGTTCTTTCTAGTCTGTATTCACTGTTTTTGTTTGTATAGTGGTTATGTCTTGTAATTTTGGTCAAAGGGAATTTTGGGGGGTATTTTTCTCTTGCAATCATTTAGCAGTCAATGGCCTTGCTTTGAGATGCATTTGATATACTGCAGTTTACCCAATAAGCCCACATGCAGCTTTAGCCAAGCACATGCATACATCATTACTGAAATTGAACATCTTGATTAGGGTATCACAAGCCCAAATTCTGAAAACTATCAAACGGATATCATGAAAAGCCTAGAAGCCATGATAGGGACAAGTAGAGGTGGTGAGCATTAGACACTTCACAGCGCTAACTCATTTTATGTTGTTGTTGTTGTTGTTGTTGTGTCTTTCGGCTTTTCGCTACCTCATTTTATGTGCTCCAGTAAAATTTGTAGGCCTCTATCTTCAATGAGGTCTGCTCTTTCCTAGGCACAAGAGTGGCCAATGCATCCTAAACCCATACAAATGCATGGATATCCCCACTATTGCTCCAAGCCCTAGTCACCACCAAGACATTTTCAAACAGTATTACCTCCTTGCACATTGTACACTGAATCTGCCCCAAAGAAAGATGACTAGACAGTCTCATTATTTACCCCTTTACCTAGCCAGCTTCTAAGGTGTCCAATCCACTATTTTTTATTGAGTTACAATGTTTCTAATTAGGTATTTATCCCTCTCTGCCAATAGCTCTGGTCTTAAAGTTTTTTTTTTTTTTTTTTTTTTTTTTTTGCGATGTATGGTAAAAGTCATTGTTATTTGGGAATGGTTGCTAACAGCTAGTACTTTAATAAAGGATATGCTGTGTGTATAGTTTATTACAACCAGGTCAACAATGGAGAGCTTGTATGTTTTGAACTTGAGGGTACTGTTAAGAATTTACATAAAGTTTTGATCAGAGAGAAAAATCACTTATGTCACATTTGACAGAGGCAATGAGTGTTAAAATACCCTAATATGAAGATGTTTATTAAAATATTATAAAGCCTGATGTATTTGGTAGATAAGTTGATTTCGTTTGTCAGGAGGCATGAGGGGTGGGAGGTCAGTTATGGTATGGTATGGTGAGGTGGGGGTAATTATGTATACAGTAAGCTTCTCATGATCATTGAAAGAGAGTTGCTTGGGCTTTATGCCCCACCTAAATACCATTTTTGTAAAGTATTAGCATACATCACAGATTTTTTTCTTTCTTTATGGGCATGAAAGTGCAACTGTTGCCTGGGAAATGATTTACAAAAGTCACATGATTGGCATAATTATATTGTGTTGACAACTTCAAATACATCATCAAAAGCAGAAAGACTGGCAGAATATACTGATCCCACCATATACAACTTTCACAGGCTACCTAGCTTTTCCCTTTTTCCCACAGTATGTGCATCAATGGACCCATCTTTTTATCTCTGGTAATGCACTTAAAGTGGATCACATACAAAAAATACAATTAATTCCGATGCTGAATCCCATATTAATGAATTCACCCATCAGGACTGAAATGAAGAAAGGGTGTAGCTTGTGACAGAGGTGAAACTGCCATCAAAGGCCTATCATTATGCTTTGTATATTACTGTCACATCTGTCATTTGGAGCTTGCCATCTTGGATGGCTCTTATGACAAGAATGTGCTAACTAATGGGGTCAATGGAGAGCACATGCAGCTTTTAGTGATACTGTGCAAAAACATTCAGTGCTGCCCATGTTGTACAACTGTCATCTGTTGAAACATTTTTGAAGAATGCTTGTGAGATTATAATGCTGTCTTGGAATGAACACTGGCAATTTGTGGTAAAGTCTTGCCATATTTCTCATGCAGTAGTCAATGTTTGCAGATAGATATTTTGCTCATTTCCTTATGGGTACTTCTTCCAGTCACCTATCCACATCCAACTGCTCTGTCTAATGGCGTATAAGAAAGAAGCCTCATGCCATAAATTCCTATATGAGACACCAACAACGCAAGCAATACCAATAATAGGACTGGGTTGCTGTTTCACGTATTCTTTTATCTCTTGCCATCCAAAATAACAGCGTATGCAATACATTCCCATTTCAATCTGTATACCTCTACCTTCCACATTCTCACCCTCAATAGTGGAACCAAAAGGATCGGAAGAATTTCCCTGGTGTTCTGGCCAAAATATCTCTGTGGTCTCCCATGAAAATAGTCCATGCCTAGTGGCTCTGACATGGCCAACATAAAGTGAAGAAATGAAATGAATAAGTAAATACAGAAAAAACAGTCAGTCATCCTTCATCAGTTAGGATTTGGAAGGAGTAGAATATTCTTAATTTTCTATCTTGTCAGTACTGAAGGATGGCTCAAAGTTAAAGGGGTGGCTCTGGATATCAGACTTTAGTCAGCATACATTCAGTAAATGAATATCTGTCATAAGACTGGTCACTCATATTTCTAGAGTAAGAACTTAATAAGGATTTGTATGATAGTCTAAGAGATTCTGAAGGATACCCTGTGCAAGACAAAATGATGAACAGCACACTTTAAGGTTAACAATTATGTTTTGAAACACATGCTTTGAGGTTTACAACCATAATTTATGAGCAAATCTGCTCTAGTATATGTCCCGTGGTCTCTGCTTTTATCAAGCATAAAGTTTGTATTGAGTATCTATGCAATTTGATTGCACCTTGATTTCTATAACAGCAAATTATGGTAATGCAGTAAATATCTATAGTGGTTGCAATCTGTCAGTTATAAAAGTTACTGCTGTTGCAAAGAGTCTTTAAAGCACGCTTAAGAAGTCAACCTGCAGACCCTCTGCAAAATGCTCCATACTGCTCAAACTGGCGGTGAGTGAAACTTCTCTTTTACCTGCAAACACCTATCTGCAGCAATTTGCAGCAATCCAATCATCCTTCCAGGCTCAGTAATAATTGATGCCTGCGGCACTCCACAAGAATACTGAAAGTGAATGGTGCCTTCTTCCCCAGTATAACATCATGTATAATTAAAGTACCACTGAGTAAAGGAAGCAACTAGCTAATAATAATTCACATTAATTACATATCACTAATATCACTGTGACCATGTAAAGGAACCAAACCATTATATCTTTGTTTAATGACTTGTTTATAATATCTGAAAATATTGTTTGTTTTCCTGCTAATTTTGGCCTTTGTTTAATTATATTGTTTTTTTTTTTATTTCTCCAAGTCTTTTTGAGTTTCTAATACCACAACAGGAATGGACCCCATTCCTAAGTCAAAATACAATTAAAGTTCATGAAATTAGTATTATTTCAATCTTTGATGTCAGCCAAAAATGTTCTTTGTATCACCTGCAATGTGCCCAGTAATAACTCCTTCTGCAATTCAAATGGGGTTACATGTATTGGTAACATATCTAAATATGATTTTAGATTCTTTTTTATAAGACCCGTTGCTCCTACTACTATTGGAACTGTCTGGGTATCTTTATTCCACATTGCTCTCATTTCTGACAGCAAATCCTGATATTTTATGACTTTGTGTCTGTCTGTACGCAAGACACTGTAGTCACTATGTGTTGCGATTTCAATGATCAATGCTACTTTTGTCTTCTTTTCATGGACCACTATATCCAGTTTTCTACCATTTATCTATCTTTTGAACTGTTGGTAATGAGTGATCCCATGTGATGTAAATTTCATTATCTGGGTAAATAGTATGTTGTCGAACTTTTAAAAGTTTGAATGCCATATGGTCGAATCTATATGTTCGAACTTTTAAAAGTTCAAACGTGTTAACGGAGATCTCCATTCAGAGTGAAAAGGGAAGATTTCCCTTTATTGCACTGTAATGCAGTCTCAGACTTGGTATATTTAAAGACTGGAGTGTTTGGGGGGGTGCAGCGCCCCACATGTGGGGTGCAGGGGGGCTTTGTAGTGCATGTTTCCAGTGTTTTGCAGCCACTTCAATACCATAATGATTGCACAATCCCCAGTGCAACAGTCTTGCCACATTATTATGCCTTTCAATATACAGTCCTTCTGCCATTAGTATGTCACAACCAGCAAAGAAGTCTGCAACTGTTTCCAATTCAGTTTTACAAAACCTACATTTGTCTGTTTCTCCCACATGTTCAATGGACTTTGTAAACCAGCGTGTACGTAGCCCACTGTCTTGGGCTGCCAATATTAACCTTTCATCTCTTGGTTTGAATTTGCCTCGCCTTAACCATTACTGCATTTGTTCCTGATCAGCATGAGGTTCTTCCAGAAGTTTTCTATACTTGCAACTATATTTAACCATTTTCCACATTTCTTGCCTTTTCATCTGGTCCCTCATCTTATATTCTTTTTTTCGTGTTTTGGCACATTCAGTTGCTGCCTGATTTTTATCTACTTCTGGTTTGATTTTGATTCCTGCATGACACTGATATGCTTCTGCTAGATTAAGCAGAGAAGTCATCTTAGATGTACTCTCCTCATGTTTCTAGACTTTCACTATGTTTGGGTCTTGTGAGGTCAGTAGATATGCGTGGAGTCCCACGATTGCAGATTTATACATGTAATAAATTTCAAGGAAGCCGATTCCTCCTTCGGAATGGGGAATATATAATCTAGGTATGCACTGATTTTTATAAATCATTTGGTGAGCATGAAACATCCTTCTTGTTTTCCTATATAATCTATCCAGCATGTTTTGGGGCCAGTCAATCACTCCAAAACTATAAGTTAGGGCAGGAAGAGCAAACTGGTTTATAGCATGGATTTTGTTCCTAGATATCAATGCTGTTTTCAGGATCAATTTAAGTATTCCAAAGTATTGTGTATTAAGTTTTATTCACATTTGTCTGCGTTTTATTGTTGATCCTTCATCAATTTCAAAATATTTATACACTCCCTCTTGCTCAAGTTCTTTTATATCACTTTCTTGTCCCAAACTGATGTTTTCCTGGTGCTGAAGTTGTCCTGCTTTAAGGGTTGCTTTTGCACATTTATCAAGACCAAATGACATTCTTATATCTTCTGAAAAAGTTTTGACAACTTGCAGTTGTGCTTTCAGTTCCTCATCTGATGAGCTATACAGTTTTAAATCACTGACAAAAAAAAAGATGAGAAGTCTTTACACTTTGTTGTTTTCTAGGAGCCTAAGCTGTTAAGTAGACAGCTTAAGTGGGTTAACGGCAAGACAGAATAGCAGAGATTATAGAGAGTCACCCTGGAATACCCCCCTTTGAAGTTTTATCCCTGGGATAATAGTTTGTCCTTTATCATGGCTTAATTGCAAAGTGGTCTGCCACTGTTTCATGGTCACTGTAATGTAGTTGATCAGTGTAGGGTGTATCTTATACATTTTTAAGCACTCTTTTATCCATGAATGTGGGATACTATCAAATATTTTTTGTAGTCAGTCCACTGAGAAGCAGTAGAGGTACATTTAGTAATTCACAGTTAATACATCTTACTTGAGCGATTTTACAGAAGACATAATGCATAAGAAAGTATCTCACTCTGTGGTATTTAATTAGATCCAGCAAGGTCTAGTCCTGTAGGATAAGCCCAAGAGAACAAATGATCGATGTCAGAAGGGGCTAACTCCCACGACACTCAGACCTCTTGTAAATTATTCCTGTAACAAAATTAGTTTTTAATGGTTCTTAGGGTGTTTTATTCAGTTTCTTAATATTTATGAAAAACAGGAGACCTGGATGTTTGATAAAAAAATATACATCAAAAAACTTACTTTGTCATGAAACTAGTTATGTTCTGGATGTGTTTTTGAATAAAGTTAAAACTATTGCTAAAATCAATAATACTTAAATGAGTTAGATGATGGTTACTATGGTCAAACAGCAATAATCAGAAGCACACTGCCTACAAAAGGATACTGAGCTACAACACCAAGGGGAAAATATTTCCTCAGCAGTAAACTATTGTTACTTGATTTTTATTTCATCAACTTATATTTTGTGGTCATTTCTAGAAGTAAAGGTGCGATCATTTTCTGTCAGGATTTGCACATTAATGCATTTTGTGTGTGTGTTATAGTTGAATTGTTCAGTGATATATCATGGATTTACAGGAAATTGAATCCCTGCTGTACGGCTGAATTAGTTATTCTAACTGGCCACATGATTTGCTTTATATCTCTTGCATTCCATAACACTTAGATATGTATAGCCATAAAGTGTAGAGTGATAATGATAGTTGAATCAGGTTATATCATTAACTGTACTACATGAAATATGAAGAGGTAAAACAAGAGGTTTAGACAACAGAATGAATTAAAAGGCAGAAGGGTATGGGTAGCAAGGAACATATGAATACGACAGGGAATATACATGTGCCAATAAGGTATTTACTGAGAAAGATAGGAAGATGAGGGGTATGCGAGTAAATGGAAATAGATGCAACCTCCATAGAACAGTAACTGGTCAGCCCTACCAACACTTCATGCATCCCATTTGCAGATGATGGATGCCTCCTATTCCTATACCCATCTTGTTAGATATTAGATTTCTCTGCCTAACACAGTGGCAACTCTTTGAGTGGAACCATCTTAATCTATACACCATCCAGTGAGCTGTTAGATTCTCCTGTGTACCTCAAGTCTTAGCAATCAGTGATCAATATCCCCATGTGGACCCCACCAAACATCATGGATGCAGTAAAGTCACTCTCTACTGTCCTTTCCTATCCTCCTTTTGAACACTGTGTCATATTCAAGCTTTAAAAAGTCAGTCTCCACCACCTACAACTACCCTGTACAACAGGATAATGACTGCTTTACCCTCTCCAAGCAAATGTCAAGTCACTGATCTGTTATCCTATACAGAGAGTGAAGCAAATCTTTGAGAAAAATCATAATATGTGCAGGGCTTGCAGTCTTAATTTCCCTTGTATGTGTAATACTTCTAAACAGATCAACAAAAACATGCTGGAGGCAATGAGCATGAAAGGAAATTTAGTGGATCACTGTTAGTAGAACCTCATTTCTAAGGAACTGTTGACATGGAATTAATGTCTCCTTAAAATGGATGTTGTCTCCTTTACTATTATCAGGTAACTACTGGAGCAGACCATTTTATGGTCACCTCCTTTAAAGGATGATTATCCCTCTGTAGACTGCACTCAATTTTCTGACACATAAGGATTACAGAAATGTAATTCTTGTGTTTATAGGGCAGGTTACTAGTACAGAGGCAGGCATCTCTCTATAGTATTAGTTCAGTATTAAGAGGAATTGTTTATATTCTATATATCCCAAACTCCTCACATGACTAACCTCCTTAGCCTGTTTCCAGAGACAAATTTTATGCTATGAGATCAGAAGATAAAGAGAAAAAGTACACTGAGGAATTTGTCCATGCCCTACTACATCAAGCCAAGAGAAACGTAGCCACAGTTTTATGAAGAATACCATTGTTTGACCCTAACCTTACGTGCCAATACTGCAAATGACTAGACAACATAAGTTTCTCATCTATCTAGACATGCAAATAATGTACAGCTAGAATAAACATTTACTGTGACAAATAAGATGCTGGTTGTAGTTAACACTCAGTTATAATTAGTTCCACGAAATTCAGTACTAAATAAACCTACCATGGCCTTTCTAAGATTGAACTTCAAACCAACTGCAGAGCTCAAAAAACAAACTACTAAACCAAAAAAACAAACAAACAAAAAAAATGCTAAGGCACCATTGGTATAACTGTGAGTCAGTTTTATTGAGTACAAAAAGTATTAAAAATATTAAAAAATAAGCACTTTTGTCTCTAAAAATGATAAAGACTTTAACAATTAAGTCCACCCAGTAAAATCCACCCTTTAAAAAGTTTTAAAAAAGTCACATGATGCAAGTTAATAGCAGCAATTCATTAGTTAAAGTGCAATGCCCAAAGGTTTTATGAGAATACTGTTATAGAAATAAAAGCATCAGTGATCATCAAAAAAAATAAAATGCAAAGTTGTATACATAAAAGTAAACAATCACTTATGTAAATGTAGACATTGACTTCACAGTGCTTTGATCTCTGAGATTAAAAGATTAAAATCACTTAATACTGAAAGCTGATATGATTTTCAATCAAGGTTTACAGTTCATATAACGGAATGTTCGGTTAAGATTTGAGGTTATGCCACTCTAGAAATGGAATGGTAATATTACATTGTAAATGTCTGTTGTATTAAATGACTTGCAGTTCAAAGAAAGATTAACTATGAGGGGCTATCCCAAAGATCTGTTAAAGAATGGTGACATTGGTAAAAAAAGTAGACTGTGAAATTATTGAGAAGAGAGAATGGTATAGTGCCACATGTGTTTTATCTTTAGTATTAACAGTTGTACCATCAAAAATATTATAACATCTAGTTAGAAGGTGTTTGGTATTAATAAGGATTTGTTTCAAGTGGTAGGTGAAGCACTGGTATTCATGAATAAAGAGCGGAGCAATATAAAATTCAGTTTGGAAAGTAAGAGAGCAAGAAGTCATCTGTTCCCAAAGTTACCAAGCTGGGCATATATACAATCATGATAGCAAACTGTGTCATTTTATATTAGATGGCACGGTAGTCTGTCCCAATACTACTTGATCTTATAGCCTACCCATTTTTTAAACCTTTAAATTAGATTTTGTAGTTTACATTGCTGTTAGTATGGCTTGGGATACATTTTATGTGGGTAAAACACATAGACAATTTGCAGACATATGTATGTAATCCAAACCAAATATTAGCTTAACGAAGTATAGAAACATTTGATTAACTGTATTAACTTTATCAGATTTTTGTTTGCTGTCCTTAATCAAGTACCCTTGGACATTTTGGGGTGGCATAGATGATTATCTAGAATATATAGAGTAGAAATGGTGATAGACACTGGATTCTTATAGATAATCAGTAGAGCAGTTCATTTTAAATAGTATTTAAAATTTAAAAACATGTTTAATTGAAGTAATATTTTCATTGCTTAATTACATTCTTGAGAATTGGCTTTGAAAATATAGATTCCAAAATGCCTTAAATTAAACTTCATAAATGACCCTGATAACAGAAACATAATAAAAAGGTTGAGATTCTCTTGTCAGAAAATCCATCACACATTATGAATAGAAATGTTTTTGTGTCTCAGCTATGTTACCTTTACTTACAATGCCCTGTACTGATGACCACCATCCCAAGCTAAGGATTTAGTTACGTATTTCAATTGCTCAATAGCCCTAGCAGCAATCTCCCTGAGGAATGTTATGCATGCGTTACAATTCCATTGCTGTTGCAATTATTTTCTGTTTCTTTGGTGCCTATGTTATTTAGTGATTTGCAAAATTTGTGATCTCAAGAAATTGGCAAAATGTTCACCAAAATTCATTTGGCCTGCCCAGTTAAACAAATGAACCAAATATACCCTCACTACTGAGGTAGAATGATTCTGTAAAACAATATCATTAAATGCTGACCTCACTTATGGATCTAATGTATTTTAACAGAATCTCATAGCTAACCTTTTTCTATAATGTTATTATTTGTAAAGTAATCTATTAATTTGGGAAGTAGTCAGCTATTTTCTACTAAATGAATAAAAAATGTCACTGACATAAACTGTGAAAACAGTAGTTTGTTTGACATCTTTCACAGATGGGCATTGTTGACATGCTGGTCAGTTACGGGACTGAGATGGTGGTGATAAAATTTTGCTTCACTCTGTTTTGAAAAGGGTGCTTTACCACGTATTAATTAAATATGATTTAATTTTAAAAACTAGGCTAACTTGAATAAAACATTATCTGCTCTTGATATGCAATGAAAGTAATTGCGTAGTAAACAATTTTGAGTAAATTTCAGTTGCATACTGGTAAGTACCGCTATTAAATAGTGATTTTCATTAAGAAGACAGGAAAATAATCTTACCAGCTGCCATATACAACTTTGACACATCATTATTAAAAAGCATTTCAATAGTTACATAGTTAAAATATGACTTCATTGCAATCATTCAAATTCCATCTCCAGTCATGTATTGTTTTCCTTTGTAGTTTCTGAGACAACTCATGGAACACAATTTTCAAAATCATAATTTAAAAGTTACAAATAAGCATGTAGTTCCAACACTTGCCTAAAATCAAAACTAAATAAAATATTCATGGAAGTTATGCATGTCTCCTAACATTATTCCATTATATTATTAGCACCCATAGGTTAGTGCATCTGTTAACAAGATATCCTTACCATAAATAAGTAAATCAATTAAAATGTGATAACTAAATACGGGATATAGAATGAAATGTCAAAACACAATTAGGCAAAGGTCAAACCTAATTATGCATGACTGAAAATATTACAACTGAAATATGTGAAACTAAAATGCTGCAAGTACAACACATTGTCATAAATCATAATACAACATCTATTGAAAACTGCTAGGACTTGCTGTTCTCTGCCTGACAATTGCTGATCTCTGTCTGCATTTGATTTTTCCCACCCACCTGCCCTACTGCTGTTTTACTCTTAAACTTGGTGGGTTTGAGTTGCCTGCTCCTACTATAAATCTGATTTTAGAAACTCCACTCAGTTCTATCTCATCAGCTCATACTACGGAGGACTGAGAAATCAGCTGGGTTCTGTTTCCTCCCATCCCACTTAAAAGAAAAAAAAATGCACTTTATTCAGCTGCTTTTACTGTATCTGTGCTTCTTTTTACTTCATTAAATTGTAAATGTTATTCTAAGCATCTTAATTTTTATTTACACACTCGGGCTTCAGACTAGTTATCTTACATAAGGAAGGTTTGCATTCTACACTCTTGTGGCAGGAAAGGTAGCTTACACCCTTCTAAGTTAAGAATTGCTGGCTGAAGGCTTATTGCATCTGTTATTCTAAAAGTGTCTTAGTTCTGGTTTAAGCACTAGGGCTTCAGGCCAGTTATTTTACATTAAGAGGGTTTGTGGTCTACACTGTTGTGGGAGAAAAGGGTAGACTCTGCTCTTCTGAGCTGGGAATTGCTGGTGAAGGCTTATCGTGGCCATTATTCTAAGTGTCTTTATTCTGATTTAAGCACTTGGGCTCCAAACCAGTTATTTTACATTAGAAATTATGTAGTCTATACTCTTGTAGCAGGATAGGATAGCACACACTGCTGGGAATTGCTGGTTGAAGGCTTATTTTTTCTGTTGTTCTAAAAGTGTCTTAGTTCTGATTTAACCAGTTTTTCTCCAAACTAGTTATTTTACATTAAGAAGGTCTGTGGTTTACATACTTGTGGGAAGAGAGGGTAGCGTCCACCCTTCTGAGCTGGAAATTGTAAGTGAAGGCTTTGTTTGGCTGTTATTCTAAGCGTTTTTGTTCTGTTTTAACTACTTGGGTTCCAAAACAGTAATTTTACATTAGGAAGATTTGTGGTCTACACTCCTGTGGCAGGACAGGATAGCCTACATCCTTCTGATCTGGGAATTTCTGGTTGAAGTCTTATTATGTCTGTTATTCTAAAAGTGTCTTTGTTCTGGTTTAAACACTTGGATTCCATACCAGTTATTTTACATTAGGAAGGTTTGGGATTCATGCTGTTGTCAGAGGAGAGGGTAACCTTCACCTTTTTTAGCTGGGAATTGCTGCTGGAGGACTATTGTGCATGTTATTCTAAGTGTCTTTGCCTGGTCTGTGGTTTGCACTCTTGTGGCATCACTGTCTAGACAGATTTTTTAACTACTACAGCATCTAGTCTGCATATAGCTCAGTGTTGTTCATTAAGTTCCTTGTCTTATTGACTTGTTCAATATCTAAGTTTCCCTCACTCCTCCCTAGTAGATTAATGACCATGGACATGCCCTTCCTGACTCTCTTTGTGGCCAGTCTAGTTGAGATGGGCATTCTGAAGCACTGTAGCAATTGCCTCATGCACACCCACAACCCACTTATTGTTAATAAAACAAATAGTGTATGCAAGAGATATAAATACACTTTAATGCTAGAGGCAAAACTCTCTCATGCAACCAAAACTAATCATATAGAGGTTGTCAGTGACACTTGTACCATGCCTACTCCACAGGGTAAAGACCTTATACATAAAACTACTTATGCTTAGGCATTTAGAGGTAAACGTCCTAAAACACTAAGATCTCCTGCACATTACAGTCAAAGAAAGGGTCCTCAGCCATCACATAAACATGCCATTGAAACATCACCTGCAGCTACACATAGTAACACTGCAACCAATGCCTCCACTGCTAAGCCCCTAAGGCAAACTGGCACGCAGCCAAATTTCCTTGTCATTGGTGATTCTATAGTGAGGCACACCAATGTCCCCTCACCAGACTAAGTAAGGAGGGCATCATGGTTAGTTGCCTTTCTGGTGCTAGGATCCAACAGGTCACACAGTCAGGCCACTGAGCCACAGATACCAGTATGACTCTGTCAGAGTCCATGTGCATGTTAATGATCTGAGACGTACATCCCTTGACTATATGAGTAAGAAATGATTCAGATCACAGATTATGTTTCTCAGGCAGGTATGAGACTAGTACTGAGCACCATACTACCTTCTCCAAGGATTGCATAAAATGAATGGATGAGGCAGAGTGCAACAAACTGAACTAAAATAAGTATTAAAACTGAGTTTGTTTCTTTGGCCCTACAGACCTATTTGTTCCTTTCCATGGAAAAGTCTGACTCATTTGTTCCCAGACCAATGTGAAAGCCTTATGACCATTTGTTAACTGATTGGGTGAGTGTTATAAGCTTATTTTTTTCCCAAAGATTCATGATATTCGTGCCTGCAGTGAGCCATTGTGCATAAAAGGCATCCAGACCACTCCCCCTCCATCATGGGCTAACACTCTCCTGACAAAGACTGCTGTCATACACATATGTGCTTATGATACACACATGCAAACCTCCCTGTTCTTCATTTAATACATTACTGTGTCACACAGGGCTGCATACTGCACCTCTCACCCCTCCTGTATATGTTGCCAGTGCAGAAGACCAGAACATCTCCTGTCCTTCATGATAGACAAGCTGCAGCAGCTATGCTGTCCAGTCTCCTCCTGTCCAGCTGTTCAAGATTCTTCTGCCACTAGTAGAACATAAATCATCCTGTGTGTAGTCAGGACATTATATCTCTATAGCACAAAGTCTGGCAAATATAAGTCAGCTTTCAGACAACTGCACTGTACTAAATTAATGTGATTTACTAGTATGACATGACTAACTATTAGTAGATTTATGAGATTCCTGATGGAAGGAGGGTAGTTTCATGGAGCAACAGCAAGTTTAGAAAATGATCATTCAGTAGTGAGACAGTGAATGTAGGTCTGTTAAGTAAATCGTAATGTGAGTGCGATCTTAATGGGTAGTGCTGTTCATTTAAAGTGAACGTATTTACATGAAACTGGAAAAAAGTTATTAACACCTTAAATTAATTTAAAGTTAAAAACAGAATCTTCTGGTTATAGTAAAAGCATTCGTTGAGTTAAGTAGGGAAACATAATTCGATAATTTAATACATTTTTGAGTGTTGTTTACCTGTTGGTATGATCATCAGCTCTATGCAAAGATCACTGTTGATGAGACACCTCAACACTATATACAAAATGAATAAAGGGGGATGATGCTGATGCAAATGTCGTGCAGAGTTATTTGCAAAATAGGCTTTTTTTGTGAACTGCACAACATAAACAGAGGAAAAGTCTGTTTTGTGCTGAACAAAAATCAATCATAGGACTTGTAGTCAGCTTGTAAGTCTGATTATGACCAGTACTTGTAGATATTTCTAACTGTTTAAGGAAACACAGTGTAAGGTCAAGGTGGATGCCAAAATATTATCAGGAATATGTGGCACTGTTGGCATTATCCACAGATCTGAGACACTGAGAGCAAGAACTGTGAATTCTTTGAGATGTACTAAAAAGCATATAGCTGGATGTAAGTGAATTTATGTTTAATTTATGCTTATTACATTCTTAATAAGTGCTTAGAAAAAATATTGCAGGAAACATCATGTTCCAAGCAACTGTTATCACATTTCAAATTGAAGGAAAAAACATTTTGAGTTTGTGGAGGTCAAAGAGTAGATGATTAAAAAATGAAAAAGGAAAATGAATCATGATAGATTAGTGTGAAATTATTAATTGTCCAACAGCAGTTACAAAATGAAAATGTCCTAGATAAATTGAAGCAGACGTATTGTTAAAGTTATTTTGTGGACTGGTGGAAGAGTTCAGCAGCAAATCCATTGTCTGAGAGCTGAAAGAGAAATATATTTTGTGCAACCATACCAAATTCCCATTTTAAATTTACAAATAGAGCCCCAGTTGATAGGCTTTTATTAGTATCTCAAAGATGAAGTCAGTGGTCAAATATAAAGCACATTTAAATCCAAGATGCAGATTGCTGATATACTGATAATCTATACAGGACAGTATATTATAAACTTCACAAACATTTTCTCTAAAGAAAGTATGTTAGTGATGGGTCAAAAATGCAGACAGTGAAGGGTTAGAGATTTTAGACAAACGTACGAGTTCTCAAAAATGCTCATATTTCTTAGAAAATGCTTTCCATCTTTTAAGTAAATGACAAATACCTTCTACAATATTGTCACATTTGTTGTATTTGTTTGAAACAATAGCTGTTTATCTATATTACGCTCACTAACTGAAAATACCATCGTTAATGTTATTATAGTTTGTGTGTACCAAATGCTTGTGAACCATGTTATAGCTGAAAAAAGTCATTGGACCAGGTCAATATAAACAAATTAACCAACATGCAGTCAAATAATTAATAAATGTGCTGCTGCTATAACAGATTAGCAAAAAGAACATAAACCTATGCATGCATTTATACATACATAAATGAGGTAATTTTGTGGCAGACTGTTAGCAAAGGTATGGTTAAATAATTAATTAATACAATAATACTGCAGCAGATTCTTTCAGAGGTGTTAAACCAGAGAATTATGAGACATGAAATACAAAGTTTAAGATCTTGGAATATTAGGGAATGCATTCTCAGACATTCTGAATGCAGAAAACCAATATAATCTAATTTTGTAAATAGGATAGAAATGAGGTAAACAGAAATAATTCTTTAGTGGGGTTTGAAAATGAAGATAGAATGGCATGGAACTGATTCTAAGAGGGGAAATGAGGAATGGAATGTAGCAGAATGAGATGAAACATTATTTTAATATAGTAGCACTCAGGATTTTCAAGAAAGGAGAGAGGAATGAGTGCATGCAAGTTTTGTGGGTTGGCTTAATTCAGACCATAACATACTCTGAATGTGAAAGAAAGGATTATTTGGTTTTGCAGACAGGAGATATATCTGTTTTAACAGCAATCCTAGTTTTTTTATTAATGGTTGAAACAGTTTTGACATGTTTCTCTATTAGTGTCTGAAACATCTCATGATATTATTTGGTAATTATAGGCTCCTTAATTGCTAGAGTTTACTTCTGCAATGCATTTTTGTCTAATTTCTGTAAATATCTAATGCATATTTGTCTATTTTCTAATGTAATTCAGACATATTTATTACCATAGCTGTTTTTGTTTTAAGGGTATAGCTCATTTAAGTGTGAGAAGAATGTTGTTGAAAAGTAAGTTTCGTATTTAGATAAGAGACAGAGAGAGAAATTTCAATAACATTGATCAATTAATAGCTTCTAGCCTGATATTTAAGGCCATTGTTTTGAAAGGAGTGTGTAACAAATAATGCAGACTGGTGAATCTTTAGGTTTTTAAAGGACAAGAGATTACAAATGGGAAATGATCACTCATTGAGTTTGAATGAATCTGTATAAAATGTCATCTGTTTTAAATGTCAACCAGCAGAATGTCTAAGAGAAAAATGCTGCCTGTATAATGCAAGGGTGTATGGTGATCTTAATACACTGTCTGTAATAGTTTGCTGCTTTTATATTTAGACCTTAAATCTTGTACTGATGGGAACTGTTTCTGCAATTCCCTGTGAGGTGCTGAACCATGTAGTTTAGAAGTTTTCCTCAGGTTCTTCATTGCTCTGTCAGATTGTCAAAGTCTGAGAACTTAGATAAGAGATTTTCAGCTAACAGACACCAGAGGATCAATGGGTCAGCTCCTGCGTCTCTGTAGTTATGGACAAGAAACCGCTTATGTCTGTATCTCTAAGCACCTACGTTATCTTCAGGATTCTTGTTGCATGCATGTAGTTCCCAGTCCATAACACAGTATAGAACTTCATGGCCAGTTATAGGTTCATAGTTTCATAGGAGATTACTACTCTAACAGCTCAAGAACTCTTACAAGCATTCCCATTATTACTTGAATTTTACCCCAGGCATGAATTTATGATTCCTCATTCATTGATCCAAACTGCTTTCGATTAGGATCTGGGAAGGGCTCTCCATTACATGAACATCAAATCTGCTCCAGAGAAGGGGCAATCTCTGAGATTTATATCTGTCTCTCCACCATGTTCAAGTCTCAGACCAGGTTTAGATCCTTAGATCAGGTGGCCCTCATGCAGTTTGTCTTGCAAATGTGCAACAGTTCCTTCAGGGCTGGATTTGAGAGTGATTTCTGTTTTCTATCCCCAAAATAGTAATTCCTACTACTTCTTACAATACCCTCTCAAATTGTCTTTGTTATATCATGATTACAATTGTGTGATCTACGTTACATAATGCGTGATGCACTAGAGCTTCTTCATGTCCAAATAATCATCATAAAGATCCCATAACATATATTAGCTAGCTACAGAACTCATTCTAGGACAAAAGAAAGCCACAGGAACTAGAATTACCCAGCTTTAATCCAAATATAATTTCCTATGTGATCTAAACTATCCAACTATAGACTGGGAAACCTACACCACCACTA
Source organism: Protopterus annectens (assembly GCF_019279795.1). Lineage (NCBI taxonomy): Eukaryota > Metazoa > Chordata > Ceratodontiformes > Protopteridae > Protopterus > Protopterus annectens. Next base: position 510,844,349 of record NC_056740.1, on the reverse strand, counting down.
ATGCACAAGCACAGAGATTCCTGGACTTTGTTATACAAATGCCCTGGAATAACTAGTAAGAGAACTGACTAGGGGGAATAACATCTTGGATCTTGTCCTTAATAATGTGGGAGCATCTTGCACCATACTTAGCATATCTTCATCAATTGTTAGGTCTGACCATAAAACAGTCTCCTTGAAAACTGAAACCAAAGAGCTCTTCCATCCAAGGTATCTTTAGACATTTCTTTAAAACAAACAACCTACCCTTAAGTGATGCATTGGCAAACTTCAAATCCCCACCAAAATCAATCAAATTCACTGAATATGGAGAAATGTACATCACCACACTATACCCGCATGTAAACAGATGCACAGATACAATTGTACTCCATAAGAAACAATTATTGCAGAAACAAGCCTACACAATGCAATCATAATATTTACAACCTTTATAGTAAAAGGAAAACAATTTTGACCAAAATTAAGAAGAGTAATTCCAGGAATGTTAGAACCTTTGTCAATGAAATAAGCAGGCAATTCAGGAGTTTAATAAAATCCGCCAAAGCCACGCTTTAGGATTAAATAACTATCCAACCCAAAGACAATCACAATGCATTTCTAGTTATGTTCATAATCTCAAAATCACAGTACAGTAATTCACTGAGATGACTTTGAATAATGTTTCTTACACTTTGTTTTAGGTCTCATTTTACTTGTCTCTCCCTCCTCCATCTGTCCCTCAAGAAATACGTGAAATTGGCTCATCTCCATCTATCACATAAGGCCAAGTCTTGAAATTGCTATCAGATGCTAAGAATACTGCATTGATGGGACCTGACAGTATCCCTGGATGCATCTTAAGTAGCATGAAGCACAGTTTAGCAACACCCCCTAACTACACTGTTTATTCTTAGTCTATACACAGGTTCTGTACCAAGTAAATGGAGAACAGCTACAGTCATTACCCTGCGTAAAGGAGGACCTTCCACAGACCCAGGCAATTGCAGATACATAAGTCTGATCAGCCTCATATGCAAAGCCATGGAAAGACTTAGTCAAGAAATTAATCAATCAGCCTTATGGAACCTCCAAACACTGGAAACATCTCAGTTTGGATTAATCGATGTCAGGTCATTGCTTGCTCAACCTGGTGGATTTTTTTGAAAAGGTCACAAAGCAATAAATGAAGGCAAAATGGTACACACAGCATACTTTGGCATGACCACAGCTTTTGACACAGTTCCCCATTCAGGAATAGTAGAAAAGCTAAATAAACTGAGAATAAACCCTTATGTCACCTTTTGGATTGCCAACTAGCTCACAGATAAGATATAGATGATCAAAATAGGGGAAGTTACTGCCATAAAGAGACCAGTCACCTGAGCTGGGACCTCTCTTGTTTGGCATTTAGTTTTCTAAAGTAAAAGCAAATAACAAGGGTCTCTGGCTCACTGAGTTTGCAGATGACTGCAAGCTAGGAGCAGTCACTGAATCAACAAATGACTTTGCCATCCTACAGGAAGGTTTGTCTCAAATAAATAACTGGTGCCGAAAACTGCAGACCGAAACTAAAAGCCAAAAAATGCATTATGGTATCCTTTGTTAAGTCATCTATTACAGGGAACTGCCACAATGGCAATACTCCCTAAGAGCTCACCCAGTTGTCTGGGATTTTGGAACTTATGTGGACTGTGACCTAACGTCTGACCAACAAGTGTCTGCTGTGTAAGAAGTCCTTCTATATTTCCCAGCTTATAACAAAGGGATTGTGTCTTAATTTAGGAATGTCATTGTCCCTCTTTACTCAGCCATCATTTGTCCATTCATTGACTACAGTGACCCCTTTGGCATGTATCTGTGCAGAGACATGCAACAGCTAGAACTCCCAAAGAGATATATTGCTAAAAGGATGCAAGTCCTAAACAACATGTCCTACATGGACTGATTCAAAGCCCCATCACTATACAGAGTGTCCTACAGACTGCTAAGAGGTGACCTGTTTCTGCCATACAAGGCATCCTACAACCCATTACTGATGGATTTACTGCACCTCAGCAACTCACATGGAACCAGAAATACTCAGTCTAGGGATCTAAGCCTCTTCTGCAACATCAGCAGAACAGTTTGGAGAAGCAAGTATATCTCACAGAGGATTCTACTGCTGTGGAACAGACTCCCCAGCCACACAAGGCTAAGTTAATCCTGTCTATATTCAAGCAAAATTTAGATCTATGGATGGGAAACAGAAGATTTAGCTGAGGACTGCCCCTGCACTACTAATGGATAGAGATAGCTCTTAAATGCTTTATCCTGTACACAAGTACTCTCAAATTATCTATGGTATGATCCCAATTATTTGCATTATGGGTAATATTTAATTATCAACCATGGGATGGGTAAGATCAGTCTATAGCCAAATGGGTTATATTATTCTGAGCACAAAAAGGGAAACTAGCTAGGCATAAAATGGCCCACAAGGGCAGCTTGTTAATTCTTATCATCCCTTTAATGCAGAAATTTTATAACTGCTTTACAACTCTATTTAGTTTTAATTAATTTTTTAACTATTCATTAACAACTTCCAGAAATAGCTTCTTTTCTACTCCATCCATATTTTTATGAAACATATCTTATTCTATCATATTCTGGTGCTGTTTATTCTCTAACTTTCAAAATTCTTCTTCTTCTTTCAGCTGCTCCCGTTAGGGGTCGCCACAGCAGATCAACTGTTTCCATTTCTTCCTGTCCTCTGCATCTTGCTCTGTCACACCAACCACCTGCATGTCCTCTCTCACCACATCCATAAACTTTATCTTAGGCCTTCCTCTTTTCCTGTTACCTGGCAGCTTCATCCTTAGCATCTTTTTCCCAATATACTCTGCATCCCTCCTCAGCACATGTCCAAACCAACGTAATCTTGCCTCTCTGGCTTTGTCTCCAAACCTTCCAACCTGGGCTGACCCTCTAATATACTTATTCCTAATCCTGTCCATCCTCGTCACACCCAGTGCAAATCTTAACATCTTCAACTCTGCCATGTCAAGCTCTGACTTTTTGTCAGTGCCATTGTCTCCAACTCATATAACACAGCTGGTCTCACTACCCTCTTGTAGACCTTCCCTTTCACTCTTACTGGTACTCGTCTATCACAAATCACTCCTGACACTCTTCTCCACCCACTCCATCCTGCCTGTACTCTCTTCTTCACCTCTCTTCCACACTCACTGTTACTCTGAACTGTTGATCCCAAGTACTTAAACTCATTCACCTTCGCTACCTCTACTCCCTGCATCCTCACCATTCCTCTGTCCTCCCTCTCATTCACACACATATATTCTGTCTTAGTCCTGCTGACCTTCATTCCTCTTCTCTCTAGAGCATATCTCCACCTCTCCAGGATTTCCTCCACCTGTTCCCTACTTTCACTACAGATCACAATGTCATCTGCAAACATCATAGTCCACGGGAATTCCTGTCTGATCTCGTCTGTCAACCTGTCCATCACCATTGCAAATAAGAAAGGGCTCAGAGCTGATCCTTGATATAATCCCACCTCCATCTTAAATGCATCCGTCACTCCCACTGCAGACTTCACCACTGTCACATTACCCTCGTACATATCCTGTACCACTCTTACATACTTCTCTGACACTCCCGACTTCCTCATACAATACCACAACTCCTCTCTAGGCACCCTGTCATATGCTTTCTCTAAATCCACAAAGACACAATGCAACTCCTTCTGACCTTCTCTGCACTTCTCCATCAACACTCTCAGAGCAAACATCACATCTGTAGTGCTCTTTCCAGGCATGAAACCATACTGCTGATCACTAATCATCACCTCCCTTCTTAACCTAGCTTCCACTACTCTTTCCCATAACTTCATGTTGTGACTGATCAGTTTAATCACTCTGTAGTTACTACAGCTCTGCACATCACCCTTATTCTTAAAAATCGGTACCAAAACACCTGTTCTCCATTCCTCAGGCATCCTCTCACTTTCCAAGATTTCAATAAACAATCTAGTTAAAAACTCCACTGCCATTTCACCTAAACACCTCCATGCTTCCACAGGTATGTCATCTGGACCAACAACCTTTCTGTTCTTCATCCTCTTCATAACTATCCTTACTTCCTCCTCGCTAATTCACTGCACTTCATGATTCACTATCCGCACATCATCCAACCTTCTCTCCCTCTCATTCTCTTCATTCATCAATCCCTCAAAGTACTCTTTCCATCTGCTCAACACACTCTCCTCGCTTGTGAGTACATTTTCCTCAGTATCCTTTATCACCCTTACCTGCTGCACATCTTTACTAGCTCGGTCCCTCTGTCTATCCAATCAGTACAGATCCTTTTCTCCCTCCTTAGTGTCCAACCTTTTATACAACTCTTCATATGCCTTATCCTTAGCCTTGGCCACCTCTCTCTTTGCCATGCACCTCATCTCCTTATACTCTTGTCTACTATCTTTATCTCGTTGACAATCCCACTTCTTCTTCGCCAACCTCTTTCTCTGTATACTCTCCTGTACTTCTTCAATCCACCACCAGGTCTCCTTGTCCTCCTTCCTCTTTCCAGATGTCACACCAAGCACCCTTCTAGCCATCTCTCTTACTAGCTCTGCTGTAGTTACCCAGTTATTCTGTAACTCTTCACTGCCACCCAGTGCCTGTCTTAACTCTTCCCTGAACATCACCTCACAATTACCCTTTTTTAATTTCCATCATTTGATCCTTGGTGCTGCCCTCACACTCATCCTCCTATTCTTGATCATCAATGTCATCCTACAAACCACCATCCTATGCTGCCTAACTACACTTTCCCCTGCCACCACTTTACAGTCTCCAATCTCCTTCAGATTGGCCCTTCTACATAAGATATAATTCACCTGTATGCATCTTCCTCCACTCTTGTATGTCACCCTATGCTCCTCCCTCTTGTTAAAATACATATTCATCACAGCTGTATCCATCCTTTTCGCAAAATCCACTACCATCTGACCTTCTGCATTCCTTTTCTTAACACCATACCTACCCATCACTTCCTCATCCCCTCTGTTCCCTTCACCAACATGCCCATTGAAATCTGCTCCAATCACCAGTCTCTCACCCTTGGGTACAGTCATCACCACTTCATCCAACTCACTCCAAAATGTTTCTTTCTCTTCCATCACACACCCAACTTGTGGAGCATATGCACTAACAACATTCATCATTACACCATCAATTTCCAGCTTCATAAACATCACTCTATCCGACACTCTTTTCACCTCCAAAACACTCTTAGCATATTGTTCCTTCAGGATAATGCTACTTTCAAAATTGCTTTATATAATTCCTCCAATTTTACCAATGTTATTATTATTTTTTTTTTAATTTTCAGATTTTTTTTAATCTTCCAGTCGAATGTCTATATTTTATTGAAAATATAATAGTTACACGAATGGGAATAATTTCAAACATTCTTCCTTTATCTTAAAATGCATTTCTTTTGGTTTACCATTTCCGTTATATTTTCCCTGTACTTCTCCAGCAAGTGATTAAATTCCTCTTTTTTTCCATCTTGCTAAATATTTTTGTCTAATATTACACTCTCTCATTTTCTGATTATTAAAAATAAATAACTTCTTCTTTGTAATGGTCTCAGTTTATTTTCCTTCCAAAACATTATTTTCTAATTTATTAATTTTTCCCTAAACATTATTTTCCTTTTGTCAACATTTTCTATTTTTACATATATTTTATATATCATCTTTGTATATAATCCCCCACAATTTCAAATAAATATAAAAGTTTCACATTGATAAATGTCCATTAAAAAGTCTTTTCATTTCCTTTGTTTTTTATTGCCAAAACTATAATTCTTTAAACTTTTCAAACCTTTACGTTGCTTTAATATATTAAAAAAAGTGTTGCTTTTATTGCAACAAGATCTGAAAAACCTACATCATAACTCTTTTGTTTACAAATCTGCAAACTTTTTTAAAACAATATATAGTCAATTTCTGTCTTAACCCCCAGATACATATATATTTACATTCTTAATTTATCACCATAAAATATTCTTACAAATTTCCTTATACACTTACATTTCCACTTTTTCCATTTAACTTTACATAAACTGGAGTTCAAATCTCATATTATTAAGACCACGTTCACTACAAAATTTTCCATTAACCTTCTAAATAGCTCTTTTTTCTCTCTTCCTGAAATAGAAGTTGCTATAATTCTAAGAAAATTATTATGTATCCAGCACTTTAATAGTATAGTGTTCATTGTTTGGATAACTGTTAATGCAAAAATGTGTCCATTCAATGTATTCCACAGAACTGCCATGCCAGAATTTGTTTCTATGCCTAAACTCCAAGTTGAGTTCTCCCAGTCTGTTTAGTTTGTTTTCTCTTGTTATCATCTAATAATTGTGTATCAAGCAATATGAGTATGCCACTGTCACTCGTCTTACAATATTTAAAAATAGTTGTTCTTCTGTCATCATTTTGAATACCATTTATGTTAAATTTCAACATTTTAAAGTTTTCCTTTCCCTTTTTTGTTCATCTTCACCTTACATTTAAGTTTTTCCTTTTCCTGCATCTTACCTTCCTCTTTAGAACCTTCTGATTCTCTCCTAAAATGCTTTCATCATTTTGTAAAACAGAAAGGGGGGTTTTTGTAAAACATATATTTTTCTTCAGCCACACAAGATACAATATCATTTTCTAGGTTCCCCTATGAAATGACAAATTTCTGAAAGCCGATACTTCAACAAAACAAAAAATATCAAGAATATGAAAAAAAAAAAAAAACGTTTTGAAGGGAGTCAAGCCCTCTGTACCTCCACACCCCTTGAACTTGTGTACACCAACTCTTTGATTGCACCAACTCAAAGAAGAGAAAAATATCCATAGAAAGTAAATCATTGCCAAGGGACAATTACAAATTGCTATGGCAATGTTTTCTATAAAGGAAAGCATTCAGCCTTATGCTATCCATCTATTTTTCTTCAAGCTACTGAAGCTGAAAGCATTATTTATCCTTGAAACTGTGTAGGGAAGCCCATGTTCTACTATTGCTCCATCTTCAGTAGTAATATATACATTTCTTTATTTTGGCAGATGACAGATGCTGGCTCTTGTTTTTTTTTTTAAAGTAAAGTTGTTACAACATGAGGTACAGCAACACTCACTTGTGACCGTAATACTAAAGGGGTTGATAGTTTTAATATAATCGTTCCTATAGTTACTGCATTGAGACAAGGTAAATATCCCCCATCACCATTTATTACGGTATTTATAACAACACTGCATGGAATGTATTTTCTGTCATGTACAATACCCACACTTCCCAAACCCAATCCAAATCTTTCTATAATATTTTTCTAGCTTCTACCATATTAGATGCAAAACAAAATAATTCTATAGATGATTATTTTTTTCTTTTCTAACAAGTTCTTGAATGTCAGCATCAATGTCTAAACCAGAAATTCATTAAAGGGTTTAATGTGAGCCACACGGCATGTGCTAGAAGGACCAATATTATACTACATGGTATTTTTTGATGCAGAGGCATATTAACTGCAATGAAGTAAGATCACATTATTGCGTAATTTGCATGTCTCTGAATCATAGTTACTTCTGAGATATGGAGTCATTGCTGATGTGCACAGCATGGTAGTAGACCACTGTTCTTGAAGACATTATTGATCTCCCCAGACACACACACACACACACACACACACACACACACACACACACTCACACACACATAGATTCACTTCAGAATCCTGACTCCCAAAATCCTGAAACCCAAAATCCTGAGACCAAAATCTTGAAAGTTTAAAATACTGAAAACTCAAAATGCTGAATCACATAATATTGAAACACACAGTATACCAACACTGACAATATCCCTGCACAAGTACATACAGAAACATATTACCCTTCAACAATAACAAAATAATGTGGTCTTACCTCATTGCAGCTAACATGCCTCTGAATCAGAATATACCATGTAGTATAATCTAGGTCCTTCTATACAGTCACAAGATCACATACAAGAGTGGTCAAAATGCAACTCAGGTAGACTTCCTCCTAGTAAGGAAAAGGCACTGGGGTAGCATCCATGATTTCAAAGTCATCCCCAGTGAAACAGTTGGCCCACAGCATAAACAACTAGTTGCCACAATCAGCTGCAAGCAGTGGTCAGTGAAGATTCAAAGGTCAACAGAGACCAGGTTGAAGACCTGAAAGTTGACTGGAGAGAAAGTACAACAGTTCAAGGAATTACTCAGGGTTCTAGCACCCCAAGAAGAGGAGAAAATAGGTGAAGTTGAAGAAGAATGTCAGTGCCTAAAAACAGCATGTGTTAGGACTACAGAAAAGATATGTGGCTGAGCCAGTTATGGAAAAAAGTTACATAAGGAAAGCTGGTGGTAGAATGCAGAAGTCAAGGAAGTCATCAAAAGAAAGGAGGAGCACAGGAAGAAGTGGGAGAAAGAAAATACTGACCAGGCTAGGAAGGACTACTGGTTGGACAACAAATAATCTAAGAAAGAAGTTGCAATAGCAAAGAATAGGGCATCAGAGGCACTGCACCAAATTCTGGAAAGTGATTCATGACTCAGTAAGGGGCACAAAGAAACTATATCAGGTTGCAAGGCAAAGACAAAGATAAAGAAGATAGTCAGACACCCTTCATAAGGGATGTCAGCAACAACCTGCTCACCAGTCCAGAGGGCATCAAAGGCAGATGGAAGGAGCATTTCCAGCAGCTTCTGAATGAAGAAAACCCCGCAGAACCTGTACTGCCCCAGAAACAGCCTACAATGAGAGAAGAGGAGAAGCCCACCCTAGAAGGTGTAAGAACAGCACTAAGGAAGATGAAATCAGGGAAAGCAGCAGGCTCAGATGAGGTCACAGCAGATATGATAAAAATGCTGGGTGAGATAGGGAAGAAATGGCTCCTGAGGGTACTAATAGCAGTGTGGAGAGAAAAGTGTATTCAAGATGACTGGACAATACGCGTACTCATGCCAGTGTACAAGAACAAAGAGGACATCCACAACTGTAGGCAGTACAAAGACATAAAACTCCTAACACATTGCATGAAAGTTCTGGAGAGGGTGATTGATAAATGGATACACAGAGTAGGAGAATGTAAGCTGGGAGATGAGCAGTTTGGATTCAGATCAGGATGCAGCACAATTGACCCAATGTTTGCATTGAGACAGATACTTGGGAAGAAGCTAGAGATGAGGACAGAGTCCAAATGGGCATTCCTAGACTTGGAGAAAGCATATGACAAGGTCCCAAGAAAGCTGATCTGGGCAGTACTGTGGTAGTTTGAAGTCCCAGAAACATTGGTAGAATTAGTGCAGGCTATGTACAAGGACCCAATGACTCAAGTACGAGCAGTGATCGGCCTCACAGAGGGGTTCCCAGTGGGAGTGGGTGTGCATAAGAGTTCAGCTCTGCACCCACTGCTGCTCATACTGGTGATGGACTATATTAGCAAACAGGCTGGAGGGGAGGGATCAACAAATCTGCTGTATGCAGATGATGTGGCATTGCAGGCAGGCTCTGAGTTAGAACTTCAGCATAGGATAGGAGAATGGAATGCAAATCTGAAGGCACATGGGATAAAACTAAGCACAGATAAGACCATGGTAATGGCAGCAAATTGGGGAAATCAGAAGAAGTTGAGAACAGAGATAGAAGGGAAGATAGTGGAGTAGGTAAACAGCTTCAAGTATCTTGGAGGGGTAGTTGAGGAAAAGGGGTCTATATTGCATGCTCAGAAGAGTGAACAACACATAATCAACCCCATGTAAGTGAAAGCTTACAATATCAAAACCTCAATACAGCAATTTTTTCCAAGGGAAAAAAATTGCTGTTCCGAAATAAAAAAAATAAATAAATAAAAATGTAAAACATTACATAATGTGGGGAGCTTTGCTCCCCACACCCCCCACTTAAATATACCAACTCTGAGATTGCACTACAATGCCAAAAACAGCAAAGTAGCAGAAGTGGACAAGCAAATTCTTTTCCAGGGAAAGAATTCGCTAAAAAAGCCACTTCTCTGTTTTGCCTTTTCACACTTTTCAGTTCGACAAAGACGCATTCGACAACCTGCATACATGACAGCGTAATAGGGAGCCGAGGAGAAGGTTAGTCTGAATGAAGAGGTCAAAGCTAGAATCAGAGTGTCTGCAGCCAATTGGCATAGAGTATCAGGGGGTCTGGACTGAATGTTCGAACATTCAAAATTTCAAGTCTCATATGGTCGACACCATATGATCGGATTTTTGAATGTTGTAACGGAGATCTCCATACAGTATGGAATGGGAAGATTTCCCGTTTCTGCACTGTAGTGGATCTCGGAGTTGGTATATTTAAAGAGCAGGGGTGTGGGGGGTGCCGGGGGCTTGCCCCCCCCCCTGCTTAGAGTGTTCAGGTAGGTGTTTTGTGTATTTTTTTTATTAGATATTCGAACTTTTGAACATTTGATCATATGGTGTCGACCATATGACAGTCAAAATTTCAAACATTCGATTATCTAATATAGACCCATATGAGGTGTTGTCTATGACACAAGAATGCCAAAGAAGCTGAAAAGTAAGGCGTGCAAAACAGTGGTGCGACCAGTACTATTGTATGGTACAGGAAGCTGGGCAGTAAAGGCAGAACAGTTGAAGAAGCTAGAGGTGATGGAAATTAAGTGCCTGAGAAAGGTCGTAGGATGCACACTTTGGGACAGGCGAAGAAATGAGGATATAAGAGCAGAAGCCAAATTAGCTCCAGTTGCAGAAAAGATCAAAGAGAACAAATTACAATGGTTTAGGCACGTGTAGAAAAGCAGAAGGCAATCTGGTGAGGAAGATTTGGGACAAACAGGAAGAAGGTAAGAGGAAGTGAGGATGTCCAGCAAGGAGGTGGATGGGTTGTGTGAAAGAAGAACTGTGACAGTAAGGCATGAGTGTTGAAAGTAGGAGTGTGGCAATGAATCAAGAGAGTTGGCAACAGTTAACATGATACCCCGACCCCATGTAGAAAAATGGGAAAAAGGGGGCTGATGATGATGATGATAAGCAGGGAAACTGCATCCCCCCACACCTCCTGCTACTTATATATATCAGCTACGAGATTGCACTTCACTACACTAAGTGCGATCTCAGAGTTGATATATTTAAGTAGCAGGGTGTGTGTATGTTGGGGGGGGGTGCAGGGGAGCTTGCCTTGGAGAAAAGTCATATGGTTCGTCTTTGTATGGTTTATGTATATACTTGTGCTCAAACATAGTCAGCATTGGTATCCTGTGTGTTTTCAGTATTATGAGATTCAGTATTTTGGGTTTCAGGATTTTATGAGTCGGGATTCTGAAGTGAATCCTCTCACACATACACTCACATACAACAGTCCTCATGCCAGTCTCCCAGTCTTGTCTAACCTCTTGTGGTTCCCCCTCTCCCCTTGATCACCATAATTGATTAAAGCCATTACAGCACACTTGCAATTGCCCTGGTGGCTAGTGTGTCTCCCCCAAACCCTGACCACCATAATAGGTTATATGTCATCATGACACATCTGTAGGATTTTTGGTGTCTAGAGCAGCCTCAGTCTCCAATCCTCACACTGATGTGTATGCCATTGTGGTACTTAATGGTAAAGTATGTCCCTGGTGTCCAGTTTCATTCCCCCCCATCTCTAATCCCTATACTGATGCTGTTACCATTATAGCACTAAAGTATACTGTATCCCTGGTAGCTAGTGATTCCCCCATCCCAATCCCTGTAGTTATGATGGTGGTATTAAGGCCTGTAATTATACTGCATCCCTAATGGCTTGTAAGCTGCCTCATTCTCCAATCTCTGTAATTATGCCAGTGCCATTATGGGACTTCACCAGTGTGTTATCCCTGGTGTTTAGTGGACTATCCACCCATGATCTCCATTCTACAGTTGTGTTAGGTAGTTGTACATGACCTTTTGGCCCTGTTTAATACCATGACATGGTGGGTCCAGCCAAGCTGATCTACACAACTGTGTAATTTCTCTGAATTGCTTGGAGTGTAGTTGCCTTTCTTGAGGTGGTTCCATGGCCGGGTGTTGCATGTGGCTAATTAGCACCTGTCAGGGTGAGATCTATGTTGTGTTGCACATCATCATGCTAGAAAAATGTGTAGCACCTTCTTAGAGCAGTTTCTGAATAAACAACAGTGATCACAACATGTACATGGATGTGTACACATTGTGGCACCTTTATGAATGACCTCTCCATTTCAAATGTCATAGTATAAAATCTTTCTTTATCTTAATGAATAACAAATCTTATGTCTGTTGCAGAAAAATCCATGGACTAATTATATTACTCCAAACAAAGAACCTATTGAGTCTTACTATCCCCTTCCATAACTCCACAACATGGGTGTCTGTTTTCTTTCATTAATTTACAGTCTCTTGTTCACTTCCTTGGTAAGAGAAACAGCTTTAGAGTAAATTTTATTTTCCAAAAAACTGAAGCCTGAATATCACTGTATGTTGGATTATTATACCTTCCTGATTCTACTTCTAGCTTTTGGTTGACCACTATTTCCACTCCTTCTGTTTTGTCTTCTTGCACAAAACATTCTGCTATCTGTTACCATAATACAAAATCAGACTCAATACGCTGTTCTTCCTCAGTCATTTTTTGCATGGTACCATCATCCTACTTAACTGATGGTAAACAGTCATAGAGTAATTTTTTTCTAGTCACAAATATTAAGCTTGAATTTATTCTTTTTGAAGGGTTGTCTTCTTCTATATCCTCCAGCTGAGCAGTAAGCTTTTCTTCCAGCTTCTCACAAGAACATGGAGACCACACTCCCATCACAAAGACTATGGGAACTTCTCCAGTGCCATGACAAATTTCCCCATATAATATAAATCTTATATCAAGTTTCTCCTAAAAATAGGACACTAGCCTAGCTGGAACTACCTTAAATAAAGAATCAGATATGGCACCAGCTCCTTGGCATGGATTGATAAAGCTACGACTATGACCCAGGGATCCCTAGTTTAAATAGTGGCCTGAGGGCTGGTTGTTTTGGCTGGAAGATGAGCAGCAATGATAAGGCAGATCCTACTAGGCCCTATTTCGGAGAGGGTTGTGGCTGTATCCTTCAAGTACAGATTCCACTCTTATGTTCTGATTGTTACAAGAGATCAGATGAACGTGCTTGCTGGAAAGTTGGGAGCAGTCTCTTCTTTGTGTTTACTTCATTACCTGAAGTGGGGCATTGTTCTTTGCAAAGGTAAAAACGCAGGACAATCCCTTGGTCATCTAGATGCATATGCAGTGTCTAGTCAAATGGAAACCCTCGATGCCCACAGCAGTAGATGACACAGATCTTGGTTCTCTTTTCTAAAGGCAAATTAATTGGTCACGGGGCTTTCACCCCTTGGGGAACAACTGGGCTGAAAGAGTATTCTAGGGTGTGTCTGATAGACACATATCAACAGCAAGGAAGAAAAGAAGATTCAGGTCACAGTTTCACGGCCCCATATGAAGGGATGGCATGTTATTTATTTATTTTTAGTCTTAATTGAATTTTTCAAAGCAGTGGAATAGAGCAATTTTGTCCTGATTTATTTGAACATTAAATTAACTGGGTGAGTGACTGGTCCAGAGACTCTTTTCCATCTCAACATAAATCGGCAACAATAATATAGACAGTACAATCATTACACTGAACAATCTTATCTAATAATAGTTATACAAGGAATAAACATAGTTGCATATACTGAAAGAGACACATAATTACATAACCGTATACAATGCACCCAGCTACTTAAGATACAAGAAAGTAAAAGGCAGGTTTTGAACAATACAAGCTAGTTCTCCATTTAAATCATTATGTGATGAGAATTTGTGCACCTTGATGTGAAATATTATGTCCTAATTTATTGTTGACTTCAGTCAGACAAATGGCAAGACTTTTTATCCTCCCACTTCCAGTCACACTTGACATACCTCAAGGTTCTATTCTTGGCCCACTTCTCTTTAATATTTTTACAAATCAACTTCACCTTGCAACCCCAAATGCTGAAATAGTACAATATGCTAATATCATAAATTTTGTCTGCTTGACATTAAATATTCAGCTCCTCTAAAAAAACAGACAGGAATCCTACACCCAGATGGAAAACTGTCTAAACAAATCTCAACTAATACAAAACCCAAAAAACCCAACTCATTCTGTTCCAACAAAAACTAATGACCTTACTACCTTGTCTATACTCTCAGCCAATAACACACTCATTACCCAGTCCCAGAGGCTAAACTACTAGGAATAACAATAGACCAATAACCAAGATTTAACAAATATGTATCCTTAACCATCTCCAAAGTCCAATAGGATCCTAGTAGGATCTGCCTCATCATTGCTGTTCATCTTCTACTATATATCGCTGTAAAAAATACCTTACTTCTGAATCCAGAACTGCTATAGCCAGAACCCATCTCTTATCTACATTACTCTACACTTCCCCAGTACTAACAAATCTAAATAAGATCAAACTCAGCAAACTTTCCATATGTTACAACAGAATTGTACAATACCACCAACTTATCCCAACACATCAAATACTGTACAACCCTGAACAAAATCCTGCCCTCTCTGGCCTACTAAACCTCTACAATTCCAAGAGACAACTATGCTCCAGCAATAAAGCCCAAATAGAGAAAATTCCATGCAAAAACACCTCTGGGGACTCCCTCTTCCCTAACACAGTTGCCAACATCTGGAAAACCCTCCCTGCTGGCATTAAACTACAATGAAAAGCTTCCACTTTCAAACAGCACCTTAAATCTTATCTTCTCACCAACAGGCTATGCAACTGTAATGACCCACCTTAAAGTCCCTCTTCTCCATAAGAGTGCTGTTCCACCTAGGATTCCTTGCTTTTAAGTATTTTCTCAAAATTGTTAAACTCCACACATTTCCTAGAATACTATCATTGTCGACCTTAATTGCTTACTGTAAATATTGTACATATAATGTGTCACTTTCATTCCCACTCTGACACTCCATTATGCCTACTAATAATTTGACCTCCAGTGCTTAATCACTGTTTTCTACTCCACTGTTTAACCTTGTGTCACTATAAATTTTTAAATTTAGCTCCCTACAACACTGTCTATTTTTTGTATTATCTTACTTACTTACTGTATTACCTGCACAAAACTGTCTAATCTTGGTTACTATGATATTAACTGTATCTACTAACTGTCCTGTTTACTTTTCAAACTCTGTTAACTGAACTTTCACTACTAAATATTGTTAATATTGTTAATATGTTTACTATTGTAAATTTGTGGAGCTTTTCTCCCCGGGCCTCCGCTGAAAAAGGGTACCTGCTGTCAAGTCGGACTATCCCGATAAACAAATGTCAAATAAAAAATAAAATAAAAAATGATCAAAACATTTTCATTTTACACTGGTTTATTAGATGCATTTTAGCTGCTTTCAGAGAGTATGAAATGAATAATGGACTGAACCTCTGTAAGGAGTACATTCTGTTGTGAGGAACCACTTCGAACAAAGATTTTTCCGAGGTGGCTAAGGTGTGTGAGGATCTTAGTTACTGTATGTAAGACTGAGTTTTTTAAAATCACACTGTCGGTATCGCTCATAAATAGCAATTGCTTTAATGGTGGACAGTAACTGCTACTGAGCAATTTGAAAGGGAATGTATTAGGAAGAATTG
>NC_056740.1:510788611-510823611 GCF_019279795.1 Protopterus annectens | reverse complement strand
TTCATAAAATTTGCCACCTCCAACTACATTGGGTGCTACTAGAATGTTTTATTTTGTTAGCATGCTTTACTACCTACTTATTCACCCAAAGTATAATGAAACAAAATAGTCTGATACAGTTGAAAAGGGACATGTAAGTTTTATACAAGTGGACAGAGATGGGCAGAGTAGTAACCCTAGAGAATGAATACATAGTGCTGTGAGAGACTTCACTGAGGACAGAAAAACTAAAAGTTCACATATAAGCTAAGTCATGCTAAACTGGGGGGGGGGGGGTACTGCTGGCTGAAAATGATCTTGTAATCATCACACCATCAGTGGACCGTCAAACGCATATAGGAAGGAAGCAGGAACAGCCACAAAATTATGGGACTGAATTAAGCCAGACAAAAGTCCATGTGTTGGGAGCTTATCCTCTCACTCAGCTACTCATCTTTGAGACCACATTTAGAATATCCCGTGCAGTTCTACAGCTCATATAGGTTCATAGGTTCATAGGTTCATACTAGGCTATCTGCCCAAGGGCATTTATAAGCCTAGCCCATAGTTATGTGGCTTTCGCCACCCCTTTAGTTTGAATAAAAACTATGCCTATCATTTTTCTGTGCCTCTGTCAAGCAGTGACACTGAAGTAATCCGTGGGGTATATCTGCGATCTCCCATCCATTGGTCAAGATTCCTCTTGAACAAGGCCAGCGAGGTGCTCTGCCTCACATGTACCGGGATTTTGTTCCACAGCATAGGAGTCTCTGGGTGATGAATCTGTCCCTCCAGCACGTTCTATTTATAACCGTGTCAAGGTTTAAGTCTCCCGCCTTGTGGTTCTGAGGGATCTAGATTGATTGAGGTGAAGCATATTCATCAAATCTGGGTTTGACATGGCCTTATATGTCAGGCACAGGTCACCTCTGAGCAAGCGGTATGAGACTGAATAAAGCTGGAGTTCTTTCAGTCGGGCAGCATAAGACATATTTTGAGACCCTTTATCCTTTTGGTGAGGAACTTTTGGGGCCTTTCAAGCTGCATCAGGTGTCTGGTCAGATACATTCCGAATGGGGCATTGTACTCAATCATAGGTCTAATGAGTGATGAGTACAGGGGGACGATGACCTCCCTTGATCTAGATGTGAATCCTTCATGATCAGGTGGGCGATATAGAAGGTTTTCCTAACTACTTTAGCAACATGAGTGTCAAACGAAAGACTACTGTCAACTTGGGTCCCCAGATCCCTGATGACTTTTTCTGTGCTCAGTGGATTGTCACCTATATGGTAGCTAGGGGTAACCTTGTTTTTCCCGAAGGTATGACTATGCATTTTTGGCGTTTAACTTCAGGCCATGGCTCTGGCACCAGTTATCCGCTTCTGTGAGGCCCTTCTGGAGGATATCTGTGTCAGATGTGTTTTCGACTATGGCGCCCAGTTTGCAGTCATCTGCAAACTTTGTCAGCCATAACCCTCCTGTGTTTGCTTGTACTTCAGAAAAGTAGATGCCGAACAAGAGTGGACCCAGGACTGAGCCCTGTGGGACACCACTTGTGACAGGCTTTGAGTCTGACATGGCTCCAGCAACTCTGACCCTGTGGGTTCTGTCGCTTAGCCAGTTTGCAACCCATCTTGTGATGTATGGGTTTACATTCAAGCTGATGAGTTTATATGAAGAAAAGAATGCAAATAAATAAATGAATAAAAACAAAAAAGGAAAGCAGCCAGTGGGGGGGCAATAATAGTCAACAAGGAAGTGAAAGGGAAAAGGGTATAATCAGTGTCTGTACTGCTTAACTTGTTTAAGTTAAATGGAAAAAAGGAAGGACAATATGTGATATAAGCATCCAAGCATCTGCACAGGAAATGCAGGAAAACCTTTTCAACAGATATATTAAATGGGATGAAGTTTGAATTCTGAGAAACAGTTACTAATGCATGGAACAACTGAAAGAAGTTTGGGAAACTAAGGTTGGAGGAAGCAGCATATACGTTTTCATTATTACTGCGTAAATAGATTATACGGAGAAATTGTCACCTTCTGCCTTCACAAGCAATCTTTCCAACTGCACCTATTTGGTAGCCACATTCCTGTTTTCAGGTATGACTTATCCCTTTGCATAATTTGCCTATTTTTGGAAAAATGTTCCTATTTTTTTGATTTTATGACACACACACACACACACACACACACACACACACACACACACACGCGCGCACGCACACACACACACACACACACACACACACACACACACCCGCGCACGCGCACACACACACACACACACACACACACACACACACACACACACACACACACACAAACACACACACTATTTTGAGGCTGTTTAGTAGACAGAAAAACAGACTACACATTCAAAATAATAGTGGAAGCAATAATTTAAAGAAAGATGACTCGTGTTACATCTCCCTTTCTCAGAAACCAAAATAATTGACCATGTGATGATGATTTTTGCAATATCATCTATTAAAGTCGACAGATTTAATGCTGTGTCTTTGATAACATGCTTCTATTTTACCCACCCTCATTTTTTTAATTTATGTTTCTGAGCAGTAACATACCTACTTGCTAGAAGTAGGAGGAGGAGGAATGTGTTATCAGGGATTCAGATTTTATGCTTATTATGTGTCCAGAGTTTTGACCTGTGTACCTACTTTTCAAGAGCTTTAGTTGTGTCTTTCGGCTTTTCCCGGTTAGGGGTCGCCACAGCTGAACTCCAGTCCGCTAATGATTGGCAGTAGATTTTTACGTGCCGAGTTGCCAGCTCTGACGCACAACCTTCAACGAAGGTACGCCCATTCATGCATGTCTCCACACAGAAGACGATCTAGTTGAGAATCGAACAGGACAACATCATTCTGTGAGGCGACAACGTTACCGCAGCACCACCACCACAGTTTTTCAAGAGCTTTAGTACCTACTTTCTATATCTACAAGTTGAGAGGTGCATTTCCCATACGTAATGTAATATTATATGGAGGGATGGAATTGTTTTTTTCCTATTATCACCACAGGCTTCCATCCTTCCAGAGACAGGACTTCCGTTGCTCTTCAATCTCCCACCTCCCTCATCCCTTGCCCTTCCAACCATCCTTGCAGCATCTGGTTTGTTCTTCAAACCCAGGTTTCTTTTTCCTGCCAGCCCTAAAGTCATCAGGATGGCTAAGGAGACCTCATTTAGCAGTCTCTGGCTAAGGATTTCTAACCTGTGATACAGCATAACTTTGTAAATGTGCATTTTATCAGGTCACATGATAACCGTGGGTTGCTATAGTGAGGCATACCTTCATCTGCCAAAGAACTTGTCACCGCTATGCTGATACAAGCCTATAATGTAACTACTCTGGTAAGAATTTATACTTCTGAGATTGACAGCTTTCCTGAAAATGTTTCTTTCTACATAATAACATCATGCAACATGCAAACAGAAGGTATATGACTTATTAAGGAAGTAACACAATCATGGAATTAATACTGGCTGATTGAATTATGAACATATGTTTTTCCATGGTACATTTTTCAAAATGGTCTGCATCAGAAGATATTCACATGCACATAAATCACATTGCTGTCATTGTACCTGGGGAGAGCCTGAAACTGATCAATAATGATCAGTGCTCTACCTTGGTAAGGAAATATAACTAAGTTACTATAAATACCCCATGTGCAAGGGTAGAGACTGATGCATAGCCCAGGGTAGAAAAGCTTCTTCTATAATTCAGGTCGCAGTGAACTGAGATGCCTGCATTCTCCATTACTCAATATAGGAAGTAGCCATGAGAATTTATAAGGTAAAATACAACAACTGTCTTAAGACATACACTGCTTGCCCTTCACTTTTTTCTTTTCATACAGTAATTCTGATTTACAGCAAGAATGCAAAGATAATAGCAAAACATTAAACAATGAGTAATCAGGTGCCAGCAAGGTGTGGTCAGTGCTTTGTCTTCAGCTTCAAGTTCTATTCTCGTCATTGGCCAGTGTAAAGAGCACCTTGAGAATGGCTTTTGTCATACGGCAAAACAGTTACAGATGTGTTACATGCAGTGACTTTCTTTAACAAGAAGCAGATAGACTAGAACAAGAATTATCAAGGATTAGCTCTTTTTACAAAATGTAATTTAATAGAATCTATGCTTTTTTTTTTATTTAGTATGAAAGGATTAAAACCACAGCCATCAGTAACTGTTACTTGTCACTGGTAACAGCTTCCATTTAAATGAAAGGGATGATAAATGAGCAAAGCAATCTAATAGTAATTTCTGTTTATTAATACACTGATAGCAATATGGTTCAGCGAGTTCAAATCAGATACAAATTTAATCACAAAAAATACAAAGAGAAAGCTACATAAAAGTGTATAGCTTAACTGATTATATATATTACAGAAAATGACAAAGAAATAATATTCTTTTTGAGGCTATAATGTAATACTGTTTATGGTGCATATGACCTAATGTGAAAATAAAGTACAGTTATGTAGTAAACCTATCATAATGTTTGCCTGATCACTGCTGCAGTAACCTTATCTATGTGGGTTAAATCCTACATAGGATATAACAGCTAGCTAGATTCCAGATATTAAGGGCTCCTACCATGTACCCAGACTGCTGGCAGCTCAGGCAGATCCGAAGAAAATCTAATGTTTGTGTGCCAAGCCATTGTCAAGTGAGAAACGGAGGCTAGAGACCTGAAAGAGGTCAAAGCTAGGTAAATAAAAATCAAAGACCTCATTTTGTCTATAAACATTATACAAAATTAAAGTGGCATAGAGAATGGGAGGGATTGGCTACATTATACCTCTCAATTGTCCCTGATTTTGACTCAAATTTTAGCTTTGTCCCTCTTAATCCCTGTTAACACTGGTGTCTTTTGAACAAAAGGTGGCGAATTATACTTAATAAATAATGACAATAATTAAGAGCTGAATACTTATTTTACTTCAGGAAATGTATATTAATTCACATTCTTTAATTCTGTTAATGTCTCAAGTTACTAGACCTAATATTTTGAAAGTGACCCTGATTGTCCCTGATTTTTTTCTGGATTTGTCCCTGATTCTGTTGAGATTTGTCCCTGATTGGTTGAGAGCTATCATTTTTACATCTGTTGTCGAGGTAAGTTTATTTATCCAGCTGTAATATGTTCATCATTTGATCACTACTGAAGTAGTCTTATCTATATTATGGGTATAGTACAATAGCTTATACTGACTAGATGGAGGAAGGATTGAGGGTCCAGAAGCCCTGAGAGAATGGTCCTAGCAAACCTTACTCTAGAATTGAAAAACCCACCCTTTTTTCAAAAAGTCACTGATGAAGCCAAGTCCCTGTAGAGTGTGCCTTGATACTGGTTACAATTCACTTGTCGTTGTGGGTACAGCAAAAGGATAACCATTTAGAGATAGTCTGCTTTGACACTGTTGTCCTTTTTTGTACCTTCATAGAAAATGAAATAACTCACCGGAGTTTCTGAAGGTTTTAGTTTTGACAAGATAATATCTGAGTTATCTGTGGACATTCAGAGTATGACAAATCCTTTATCTTTCATTTTTAGGCTCTGGAAGGAAGATAAGGAGATGGACAGATTGGCTCAAGGTATACTTCACTATCATTTTAGACATAAAAGATAGATTAGTTTGAAACGAAACCCCATCTTTTTATTACATAAGGCAGCATTGGCCCACCATAACAGCTTCAATGCAAACTCACTTATTGCAGAAGTCAGAGCAATTATTCAAACTCTTTTTTATGTTCTGAACATTGGCAGCCTGATGGGCTGGTTCAAATGGAACAAGAGTTAGCTTTTCTAAAACAAAGTTTGGATCTGTTTAATACGAGGCCCAGTATGGAGCACCCCTTTCAAAAACACTTTAACATGCAAATGCATTGAATAGGAAGGATCCATGGGCAAACATGCTGAAATGGCCAAAAAATCAACTTTGATACAGGAGTAAACAAGGCCAGAGGATAATAACTCGCACAAATATTACAGGTCAAGAGAAATACTATCCTTAAAAGGGTCCTGTTTTTTGTTTTGGCACAGATTAGAAAATCTATTCCATTTAGTTATATATGATTTTTTAGTAGCAGGTTCCTTTGCGTCATTTAATAACTTATTGCATGCCTTCAGAAGATAAATGCCTAAAAGGTGTTAAAACTCTATCATTCAGGGAGTTAGTTGAAGTTGTTTCAAGATAGGGTATATGAAACAAGCACTACCTTGTGTGAACAAGTCCAGTCTGTGATGAAGCTTGTGGTAATTGCCATTGCTTATTTCCAAAGGAAGGGAGAACCACTGTTGCCAGGACAGAAGACGTGACCACAGTGATATTTGGAGAGTACTTCTGAATCTTCAGAAAGATTCTTGGTATCAGTGGAAAGAGTGGAAAAGCATACAGGTACTTTCCCTTCCAACGAAATGGAAATGCATTTGTTCACCAGGCCTGCTTGCAAAGAGTCCTAGAGCAGAAATTTGACAGTCATTTTTTGTAAATGGAGGCAAACAGATCTTATCTGAGACGTTCCCCACAGCTAAACCAAATTCTTGGAAGATCCCTGATTCAATTTCCATTCATAAGGGTCTGTCCTGGTCCTGCTCAACTTGTCTGCCACAAAATTTTGCTCTGACATACTGTAAGATGCCTGTAGAGTGACGGTGCTGTTATGCTATATCCCAAGCTACTATTGCTTGTTTGCAGAGGGTAAGATCTGTTTTTCACATATTTGTGTACGTACCAGATTACTGTGGTGCTGTCTTTAATCACTTGTGATGGTCCATGGAATAGATGATTGAAAGAGTCATTATTGCTAGCATCTTGTTTATGTTTATATGTTTTGATCTGTACTTTTTCTTTCAACCATTTGCCCATTTTTTGAACTTGTATCAGCTCAGCAAGAACATGCCCAGGTGATCTGCAGAGTCCTACAGCAGCAGAAGGAGAAAAGAGAGACTTTGGTTTGATTTGGAAACTCTGGAATAGACTGCCCATACATGTCAAGCAGAGCGCCTCATTGGCCCTCTTCAAAAGGAACCTTGTTGATTGGATGGGAGATAGGAAATTCACCCCGGGGATCATGTCAGTCACCCTGCTAGACAGGGGCCCAGAGAAGTAAATATTGTGGGAAGAAATATCCAGGGAACTGTTATGGCTAGGCTTGCATAGGCCCTAGGGCCAATAGCCTAGTACCAACCTATGAACCTATTTAAGAACTTTTTGGCTGTTTTCTTGTTACAAATTGCTAATTCCGCCTAAATGCTCCATTTCTAGCATTTATTTGATACAAAAAAACATTTAGAACTGCATAATTGTACTTATTTACTGTTTTGCACTATAAACTCATTTTGTGAGCATTTAAACTGTTTTAACTGTTTTAGGCTACACACTCAGGTGTGATAGCCGTTTTTCTGTGCTTTAAAGTGATTATTTTATCTTAACTGCCTTAAACTCTAAAAAAAAAAAAAAAAACAAAAAAAATAAGCTATACTATACTTGTTTCCTGCCTTTCTGAAGCTAGTATAGTCCAGTTTTCAGAGTTTGCTGAATCCAGGAATGTTTTGTAGTTCCTGTGTTGGCCCATACCTTACTTGGATAGAAGGACGTTTTTCTGTTCACCAGTAAGACTGGGTAGCTTTGAGCAGCCTATCTGTCCCTGGAGGAGTGGTTTTCAGCTCATAATTTGTAGTTTATTGCCATTTTGGGCTAATTCCTATCCCTTTTATCTTCCTGCTATAAAAACTGGGGTTAACCATCCCCAGCTCCACAAAGTCTGCTCTTCAGTTTTTTCCCTTATAACTTGTCAGTCTTTTAGCCTAAAGTACTCAGACCCGCACATTTCAGCCCAGCACTTGTTCTAAACCTACTGCAGCACTAGATAAACCCCAGCACTCAACCTCCGCATCTGCCAAGAAGGGAATAGTCTTTATACTTCCCTACTTATTCAGGCATGTCTAAGAGACAGCTCCCAGTGTTCTCTCCAGCCTACCTGATGAACCTGGGCATCTTACAACTGCCTCATGTACACAGACAACCCTCTCCTCCTACCACCAAACACTAACACTTGTGAGAGATGAACTTATACAACCAATCTAGAGGCAAAGCTCTCTCCAACCAAGACTGGAACAGACAGTCAAGAGGAGAAAGTAACAACTCACAACACCCCACTCAATACACATAGACCAACTAAAGCAACACCTCCAAAACCCACACATAAAAACACCAAGACATATATGGAGGCTCTGATTAAAAATCTAAATCTGCTTAGGCAACCGAGACCTCCAAAGCAGACACACAAGCAACCTTGTCCCACCAACACACCCCAAACAACACATAGCCCACAGACTCGGTGTGCCACACAACCACAGCCCATAAGGCAAAACAACTTACCCAACACACTAGTGATAGGTTACCCTATAGTCAGGCACACCGATGTCCCACTCACCAGGCTAGACAAAGAGAAGGTTACTGTCAGCTGCTTGTCGGGTGCCAGAATCTGCCACATAACACATGCACTCAGGCCACTACAAGGCAAGTACAAATATGACTCTGTCATAGTCCATGTAAATGACCTGAGATGTACCTCCCTGGACTACATGAAAAGAGACATGGAAGAGCTCTCCGATCTTGTAGCCCAGGCAGGTATGACCTTAGCCCTAAGTAGCATCCTGCCTTCACCAAAAATGATACCACAGTACAAGGATAAGATGATCAACTTCAACAATTGACTAAGCTTCTGGTGTCATTCAAAGTGGATCCAGTATCTCTCTGCCTGGGATGACAAGCTTGACAGGCCACGATTCTTTGCCAGAGATGGCCTGCACCTTTCACCCCTGGAAGTCAGAATATCGGTCAAGGCTCTTGCCGCCCCTATAGTGCCTTTTTTAGTCAAGGCTGAAAAAACAAACCCACTGCCATAAGAACTACAGGAAATATAAAACTGAGGGCAATGTTACTCAACACTAGGAGTCTAAACCTCAAAATGCACTCACTCGAGGCACTCCTTAAAATGGAGAACACTGATATCTGTGCAGTTACTGAGACCTGGTTCAAGGCTCCCGAGAGCACCCCAGCACTACCAGGCTATAATTCATACCACACGTTTCGGCCACAAAACCTGGACTGAAACACAAAGGGCGTAGGTGTGTCCATATTCATCAAGGACATCCACACCTCCAGGCTAGTTGCAAAATACAATGCCTCTGAAATCATCCAAGTGCAACTAACCCAGGGCAAAAATGCATTCCAAATTGTAGCTTGTTATAGATCCCCCACCACGACCTAAGATTTCCACTCCTCGTTCCTGGGGACATTGGAAAAAATGAGGGTCCAACCAAATACCATAATAATGAACGATTTCAATTAGCCCAACATAAACTAGGAAAACTACTCTTGTAATAACCCCCTTGCTCAGTGATTCCTGGAGTTCATAAACTCTAAAGCCCTGGATAAACTTGTCAATACCCCCACCAAGGGCAACAATATTCTGGATCTGGTCATTAACAACATGGGTGACCGGTGCTCACTGCCCGAGATCAACTGCTCGCTTGTCAGATCTGACTATAAACTAATCACCCTAGATATCTAAATCCCAACCCCACCCCCACACAAGGAAGCCATCGTAAAAAACGTTTCCAAAGCGAACTTCACGGTTCTCAAAACTGAGGTGACTAACTTCATGATGCCCCTGCAGATGGATAACGCAGTCAATACAGTCATGACTGCTGAATCCTACACAAATGCACTCTACAAGCACCTGCATGAGTGCATGGATCATGCTATCCCCAATAAAACCAAGATGCTATCCTCCAAAAAAAGGAAGCTGATCTGGTGGTCGCCTGCCATTAACAAACTTTACAACAGAAGGAAGAAACTGTTGCAAAAGAGTGCAAAAAAACAGGTATGGAGCAACTCACTGACGAGCCTCAGTAAGAAACTAAGATCAGTCATAAAATCCTCCAAAGCTAATTTTGAAAGAAAAATTGCCATGGATTCCAAAGACAACCACAAGGCATTCTTTAGCTATGTCAAGAATCTCCATGGCAACACCCAGATCTACATCGAGCTACAACAGAATGACACAAAATAAACAGGGCCAACCGATATTGCCAACATATTGGCAGATAGGTTCAGTGCAAACTTTACTCCCCCCTCACCCCCCAAAGGACCTATAACTATACCAGATGGTTGTAGAGCCCTGGCAATCACAAACACACAGGTAAAAACAGCACTCTCTAAAGCCAAAACACAGCATCTATGGGACCGGACAACATCCCAGGATGCATCTTACACGAATTCCAAAATGAATTAGCCCCCTATCTAAAATTCATGTTCAACCACAGCCTCACCACAGGCTATGTGCCCACAGAATGATGCACAGCAATGGTTATCCCACTCCACAAAGGAACAACCACCACAGACCCTGGGATCTATAGACCTATTAGCCTGACAAGCCTGGTCTGCAAGGCCATGGAATGTGTCATCATGGAACTCATGAACAAAGATATAGGTAACCTCCAAACTATAGATGCTACCCATTTTGGATTTGTAAAAGGTAGGTCATGTCTCCTAAACCTGTTAGACTTCTTTGAAACAGTTACTAAGGCCATAGACAAAGGCAAGGTGGTCCACACAGCCTACCTAGACCTCACTAAAGCCTTTGACACTATCCCTCATTCAGGAATTATTGATAAACTCACCAACCTTAACATAAACCCTTACATCATGAGATGGGTGGCCAACTAGCTCATGGACAGAACCCACATGGTAAAAGTTACGGATTCCAGATCCAACTCCAAACCAATTACAAGTGAAGTACCCCAGGGTTCAGTCTTGGGACCCCTCCTGTTCGGTATATACTTCTCTGAAGTGCAAGTGAACACCAAGAGTCTATGGCTAGCCAAATTCACAGATGACTGCAAACTGGGTGCCATTATCGACTCCCCTGCCTATGTAGACATACTGCAAAAGGGCCTCATAAAGACTGATACCTGGTGTCAAAACTATGGCCTCAAACTAAATGCTAAAAAGGGCATTGTTATCCCCTTTTGCAAAAACACAGTACCCATGAATTACCAAATAGGGGAAAGTTCACTTAACACAGAAAGTGTGAATAAAGACCTTGGGACCCAAGTGGATAGTAACCTCTCCTTTGACAACCACATTGACACAGTGGTCAGAAAATCTTTCTATGTGACCAACTTAATCACAAAAGAGTTCGCATCTAGAAATAAGGAAGTCATCATTCCCCTCTACTCATCCCTTATCAGACCCCTCATTGAATACACTGCCCCATTTGGGATGTACCTCACAAGACACCTACAACAACTTGAAAGGCCCCAAAAGTACCTCACCAAGAAGATCGCTGGCATCAACCAATTGCCCTATGCCAACCGGCTCAAGAAACTCAAACTCTACTCCGTTGCATACCACTTACTCCGAGGAGACCTCTGTCTGACATACAAAGCTATGTCAAACCTGGCATTGTTGGGCATGCTCCACTTGAAGAAATCACAATCTCCCCAAGCTACATGCTCTAGGGACCTAAACCTCACCACAGCAATAAATAGGACATGCTGGAGAGATGGATTCATGTCTCAGAGACATCCCATGCTCTGGAACAAAATTCCCATCCACGTCAAGCAGAGCTCGTAATTAGCACTATTCAAGAAAAACCTTGATAAATGGATGGGGGATAGGAAATTCACCCTTGGGATTATGTCTGGGGCACTGCTTGATAGAGGGGTAAGAATTTAACAATACATGGGTGGAGAAAGCCAATACACTGTTGGCTAGGCTTGCTTTGGCCCTCGGGTCGATAGCCTAGTACCTACCTATAAACCTATGAAATACCCTGCACTTTTACTCCCATAGAGTCTTCTTCAAGGTATCTGTAGTTATAGATTGTGCTGAAGATGGAAGGGAAAATGGAAGGCCTGAATTCAGATAACGTGATCTCTCCACCAATGCAATTTCCTCTTTATAAATCCTAAAACAGTAACCTGGTGTGATACGGGATGTTGGTGTTGCTGTAGGACAATAGAGATTTTAAGTGCCATTGAATCCTTCTTATGTGCAGCCTGGTTACAGGAAACATAAGAATCACTGATGCCATGGATTCTAGTATCCTGAGAGATTCCCTTGCTGAAGCTTTGGGATGTGTGGAATAACTTAGGAATAAATCTACTTTTTTCCTGTCTATGAGACACCTCTGCAAAACTATCCTGTGAGAAGGAGTCAACCAAGAATTTTGGTTGTTCTCTTGAAACCCAGACCTGTGATGGAGACCCCTCACCCAAGTGACAGCTTGCTGACAGTTTGAAAAAGATATTTGAAAGATAAGCAAGTTATCTAGTTAAGGAAAATGTGAATACCTTGCAGTCTGCAATAGGCTGTTACTGGGACTAAAGACTATGAATAACCAAAAGAGTAAGACAGATACCTGAAAGTGCAATCCAGACACAGAATACCTTAAGGCATATTTAAAATCTGAGGTTATTGGAATGTGATGGTACTCATCCTTTAAATTCAGAGTTATTAAGAAACTTAAAGAGGGATTCAGCAGTAATAAATCACGAAGGGGTAGCATTTTGAACTTTGGAACTTTCACAAACTGGTTTGAGAAGGAACGCTCAAAGACTAGTCTCCAGACTCCTTTTTTCTTTGGTACCAGAAACATTCTTGAATGAAAACTTCTCTTTGCCAGAAAAAGAGGGACAGCTTCTATTACCCCCTAAATTAGAAGATGCTGAATGACTAGATGAAAAAAGGTTTGATCTGGAGGATGAGAAGGAATCCCCAGAAAAGGAGGAAGGAATGCCTAATGCCATCTGTTTCCCTAATGAATGACTCTCAGAGCCCATTTGTCTGAGGTTCTCTAATGTCAAAGAGAGAAACGGAGAGCAATATGTTAAGGGAGATTTAAAGGATTGCCAGGGTGCCACTGTCGTTGTTGCTGTTTTTTTTTTTTTTTTTTGGGGGGGGGCTCATTTTGTGTAAAACTTTTAAGAAACTTGGTGAAGGAAGGCTGGAAATGGAAGTAACCCCTTGAACAAGTCACCGTCTGTCATTACAGCTAAGACTTCAGCAGCAGATCATCCAAAGACAACCTCTCTATCTAAAGGAAAATTTGAAATTTTAGTTGTGTTCTAGTAACTAAGCAAATCTTCTCATGAGTTCCAGTAGCAGCTCATCTGAAAGTGGCATCAGCTGACTCATAAGCAAACCTCAGTAAGTGTTTAGTCACTTCCAACACAAAATCAGTAAGAGCATTCACAGAAGATTTCTTCCTCAACAAGGGAGAAAAGTGGCTACGATAAACATCATATCCTCAAATGTTGCAAGCAAAAACTTTAACATGAGCCTGTCAATTAGGAATCCTAAAAAATAAGTGTGGCAGAAGTAAACACTTTTTCTTCAAAAGTATCAAAGTCTTTCCCATCTTTATCATAGGTTGGAAAGATTTTTGTTTACCATATGTTTAGCAGCAGTATCAGGATTTATCAAAAAAAAAAAGTCACAGAAGAGTCAGATCTGGGATTAGAAAATTAAAAAAAATGTAAGTTTGAGGAACTTTGCACAAATATACCTCCTTTCTTAGGGGAAGCAAGCTGGCTGCCAGGCAAGTTACAGGCTTTAATAAAAACATCCTCCAATGTTATAAGAACAGTAGGAACTGGAGTATGTTCAAGAATCTCAGTTGTAATAAATGATAATATTTGTTCATGGAGAGTAGAATATTATTATGGTCCAGCTGAAGGAACTGTTTAATTTTAGATATGGTTTCAGGAAAAGAAAATTATTATAAGGGACTATCACAAAAACAAAATAATTTAGAATCAGTCACCTGAAGAGAGAAAGCAGAAAGTGTACCTTCAAAATCATTTTTTGTTGTGTACTAGAAATCTTTAGAACATCTGGTAATGACAGAATTACAAGGTAGGTTCATGAGGGTTGCCATCCATTTTTTGTTCACATTTGGCAGGCTGATTGGTATTTATTCCTTCTATAAGCATAATATGGATACCTATTTCATACTAAGACACTACTCAGTTTCACATCACTGCCTCTAATCATGTAATCTCTGATATCTCCTTAAATATCTTATTAGAATTGTCTCAGGTCTCATTTAATACATACTAACCTATGTAACATAATATGACTATTGGATTTTTCCCTATCTTCAACTCATGTTATTTTTTTTTCATTACACTCTACTATGAAACATATGTTCTATGTTTTTCTCATTGCAACATATTTTCACTCTTATGTTTTGTACTGTACCATGCTGCTTTGTGAATTAAAATATCTGTACTCGATTTTTTAAATATCTTGATTGTGGAGCTTTTCTCCCCTGGTGTCCACTGAACATGGGCACTTTCTGGCCCAGTTGGACTTTGCTATTAAACAAATGTTAAATAAATAAACAAATATCCAGCTTTCACTCAACAGAACAAGTAGCTTATTGACCCAGGGCTGTTGTGCTTTATAGTCAGCAAATACTGGCCAATAGGGGCACATACACCCCCACCATTAGCATGGGTCCCTGGTATAGCTCGGAGTAGACTATGTCATCAACCCACTTATCACTTGAACTACTCATGCCCATTTGGTGACATTGGTCAACATGGTCAAATCACCAAGAGCCATATTTTATACCATTGGGTGGTTAGCCCTCCCTGCCACAGTGAGCAGTCTGTGATGTGTGTTCTTCTATCGTGAGGATATTGTGCACCACAGCTCATGCCCAAAGCTGTAGCTTTATCCAAATCTTATCCCTATAGCACACCACCTAGAGTCTGTGTTGCTGTCAGCAACTCCATTCTTGGGTAAGTTTGAGATAGAAACATTTAGCATGTTTCTGGGAGATGGGAGGAACCCTACAGAGACACATGGAGAACATGCAATCTCCTTATGTGAGTTGGGCAGATCAAACCTTTTACCTTGCACATTGGAAGCAAAGATTTTGACCATTATGCCTGCTGGTCTCTTTTCTCCATTATTAAACATATATTTCAAAAGCAGGGACTTTTGTCTCTTTATTATATACTTTAGGAACCCCTAAAAATTCAGTCAGTTGTCAATAATAATTATTATAATTTATTTTATTACAGTATAATAGTATAAGACAGCTTTTGTTTTTTTTTGTTTTATCTACCACTACCATTACAAGCTAAAATCACAAATCACTAAACTTTAAATTGTTTGTTTTTGTTAATTTTAATTTTTAATTTTAATCTTTTACATTTCAGTTTCAGTTTTCAGTTTATAGTTCAGTGGATAAAACACTCTTTCATTACATCTAATTCTTTAAAAATACAACTAACTTCTGTCATGGATGTCTGTTAACCCTGGACATCTGCCTGACATCTGTCCATTATATATAGTTTTATATATATTATGTATATACTACTATGTATATTGTGATAATGTTTGTTTCATGTTTTGTAGCTTCTTATAAATTATTAAAATCCAAATAATTAATAACATTTTTACTACTACTACACGTAAAAGACTGAAAAGAAGGAATTGATTTTAAAATACCAATAAATAACTCTTCTGCAGAACCATACCATATCATTATGATGTCATCTATAAAACATCCATAAAATAATACCTTTGTAAAGTCTTCTTACTTATATACAATTGTCTCTTCACAGTACATCACTAGATTAGAAAAAATGGTTGCAATCACAGCACCCTTAGTTACTACAGATAATTATTTTTAAAATTTGCTATTAAATGCAAAGTAATTATTAATCAAACCCAAACAGAAAGTTCAGAGACACTCCAAGGCTGTGGATGCAAATAAAGTTCTCAGATGAAAACAATTCCAAATAGTAAACTCCAATAAATCGAATGGACAAAGTTTGAAATGAAGAAAGATTTAATGTACAGTTAGGTTAGCGCTTTCACCCTGTTGGGCTTCCTCAGACCTTTAATACATACAAAAAAGGGGACACAAAGAATATATAGCCACCTAAATATGACATCACTTCCTTCAATTAATCTATTTAAAAACTAAACAGAAAAAAAGTAATCTCATAAACATGCCCTAAAAATGGAAATAAAAACATACATAAATGCATTCATAAATATAAAATGTAAACATAAGCAAGAATACATACTTGAATTTGACTTACAAAAAATAACACAGTTTTTGAAAAATATTTCAATTTATAAAAAATATATTTAAATATGTTCAAATTTTATGTAATTTAAAATGTATAAAAGAACATATCTAAGTTCAATATAAAATCTCATCAGAAAGGGACATTAGTTATAACAATATAAATTGTGTCATCTGACAGTCAATCTCCTATTTTTCAAAGCTGGCATAATGGAAACTTTATCATTAAGACCTGGGTTCTGGTGTGCCCTTAGCCTGATGATCCAGTCAACTTAGGGAACACCTGTACAATATACGTATGCATTCTCCTAACAATGTACTGTTGAAGCATGTCACACACACTAATGACCAGCATAGTTTCAAATTCCAGGTCCTACAAGTGAACATACCCAGTACCAGAGGTGGAGACATTAGAAATTACACAGAGAGAATAGAAGTTGACTGGATCATCAGGCTAAGGGCAGACCAGAACCTAGGTCTTAATGATAAAGTCTCTATTAAGCCAGCTTTGAAAAATAGGAGATTGACTGTCAGATGACACAACTTATATTGTTATAACTAATGTCCCTTTCTAATGAGATTTTATGTTGAAGTTAGATATGTTCTTTTATACATTATAAATTACATAAAATTTGAACATATTTAAATAATTTTTTTATAAATTGAAATATTTTTCAAAAACTGAGTTATTTTTTGTAAGTCAAATTCAAGTATGTATTCTTGCTTATGTTTACATTTTATATTTATGAATGCATTTATGTATGTTTTTATTTCCATTTTTAGGGCATGTTTATGAGATTAATTTTTTTCTGTTTAGTTTTTAAATAGATTAATTGTAGGAAGCGATGTCATATTTAGGTGGCTATATATTCTTTGTGTCCCCTTTTATGTATGTATTAAAGGTCTGAGGAAGCCAAACAAAGTGAAAGCGTTAACCTAACTCTGCACAATAAATCTTTCTTCATTTCAAACTTTGTCCATTGGATTTATTGGAGTTTACTATTTGGAATTGTTTTCATCTGAGAACTGTACTTACATCCACAGCCTTGGAGTGTCTCTGAGCTATCTGTTTGGGTTTATCTTTGTTTTTAAGCATCAGAGCACTTACTCCTTAGTCACTTGCTCTATTGACTTTGTTTTAATTATTAATTAAAATCAAATTTATTAAAAATACCAACTATTTATTTTTGCTCACTGAATGTTTCTAACTATTTAACAACTGAAAATCAAACCACTCCATTTCAATACCTTCCAGAATAACAGGGTAAAGTTAATTCATATCTACTGTCACCAATAAAATGTACTCTCCAACATTAACATAACTTAATTTTTCTAATAAATCCATAGAGTCCCTGATACATGAATTGTGATATTTTACTATACTTCTATCTGTTCAATATATATTGTCATGTCTTCTATTTTAGACCTAGCTGATGCTATTATTGCTTACAGATGGATTATTTGGATTATTTGTATTTTTGGTAAAAAAAAACAAAACAAACAAACAAACAAAAAAACTAATTAGCTTTACTTTTGAAAAATAATGAAATAAAGCATCAGGAATCAGACCCTTATTTATTAAATCCAATAGCACAGTATCTATCTTTCTAAAAGCTTCTTATCCACTATTTTATAAGAAGTTTTATGCCTTAAAATTGTCTCCTTCCAAGCATTACAATAATCTGCATTCATTATTACTATTCCCATAAGTTTTTAACTTTCATAATTCGTAACTTTTTTATCTGAATGTATGTTTTAATGCCTGCCATGGTTCTTCACTTATATTATAAAACATTTTCTTCACAGGTTGTCTTAAAGTTTCCCTAATTTCCATTTCATATTGCTTCTCAAAAACTTCTCTTGAGGGGTGTAGCTTAGATTTAAAGCCAGTCAACTTCTTAAATAAATCTACATTCATTTTACATTCAGTTCTATTCATATTAAATAAAACTGATTTTTTATTCCCTGGTAAAATGTTTCAAAGAACGTTCAGCATCAAACAATATTAATATATCTGGAAGGTATAAAAGTCAAATTGTTTTATAAAACAGAAAGCTCAACTTCATTTAAAACATAACTTGATAAACTGAATATAATAAAATCTCTACTTACTTTATTAAAACAGTCTTTATTAAGAATGCATTTTTATATGTATCAATTCTAATCTGAAATTCAGTTCCTTGTAAATTCTTATTGTTTAATCATTTTGATAATTCATATTCTTCTGCTTCCTTTTGCAATGCTATAGATTTCAATGCTCTGTACTGAATTATTTTCTTATAGATTCTCTCCCTGAATATACAGTCTGTTCTTTGATAAACTCAAGTGCCTTGTTGATTGGTTCTGTTCACATATGCTTAGCTCCTTCTTCATATGTTGGACCTGATTGAGCACCTCACTACTTCTGCACTATTCTTGAAGATCATCTCACCAAACTATAGTAGAAGGGTCTAAAAATTTTCATCACCTTGTTCCTCCAACAGTACACTTTCAGCATAAGGAATAGTTGAAACTTCATCATTTTTTTCTTTTTCAAATCATCTTCTGTCCCTTGTTTCTAATTATTTGTTTCCTAGATGACAGCTTCCAATTTTCTCTTTTTTAAAATTTCATTCTCATTGTTCAGATTGTCAGAGATTCCTTTCCTTCTATGACTCACATATTTGTAAGAATGTGTTCAGTACTTAAGAGCTCTTTCATTTTTGCCTGGTTTGGAATAGTTCGAACACCGTATGACATACAAAGTTGATATAAGTATATTTTTTGCACTTGCTATGACTGTTTCAGTGATATTTAATAATTATGTACTTAGTGTTGCAAGGTTTGTGTGTTAAGCTGGGTTCTGGATTACTTCTGAACACTTACTCTGTGTTTCAGTTTTATTTAATTATTCTGTGCTTAATGTCACAAAGTTTGTGTGTTAAACTGGTTTCTGCTTACTTCTGAACACTTATTCTGGCTGGCTCCATTTGATTTAGGTGGAAAATAGCTATTTGTGTTCTTATCTGATTTGCCTGAGGGTTAGACTTTCACCCTGCCACAGTAACAGATTCACATATTTGCAAGATTGTGCTCAGTAGTTAAGAACTCTTTCATTGTTGCCTGGCTTGGAATATTTTTTGATGCTTAGTGTTGCAATGTTTGTGTGTTAAACTGGTTTTGGCTTACTTCTGAATACTTACTCTGACTGGCTCCCATTTGATTTTATTTCCACCCACCCTATAGCTCTTCTGTTCTTATAACTTGGTGGCTTTTGCTTTGACTGCCTCTCATTAGAAATTTATTATTGGACACTCCTCCCAGACCCATCACATCAGCACTTTCTACTGAGTACAGTGAGACTATCTCCCTTAGCTCTTACCCTTGAATTATCTTCTGTTTCTTCCCTTTCTACTTGACAAAAATAAATTACACTCTATACAGCTGCTTTTACTGTATTTTACTGTATTTACACTGTGCATTTTCCTAGTTTAATATGTTATTTTGCTTTTGCTGCTGTTCTTAAAAGTGTTCCATTGCATTTATAGCACCTCTTTTATTACTGCTTGTTAGTACCCTGATTACATTGAGAAGTTTGTTCTACCAATTCGCTACTTTATACTTTTCTTTACTGTTGTGATTTTAAGCACTATAAATTTCAAATATCTCTGCATTTAGCATAGGCTAGATTCAGTCTTATGGAATCTAGACTGTCTTGTAGCACTTGAGAACTAAAACCAGCACTTCACTGAGATACTGAAAGATCTGAGGCATCCGTTGCTTCCAAGTGCCTGTTTCTGCTGTCATATTGCAATCTTAATTAGCATTTGCATTCTAATGTCTGTCTGAATTGTCTGTAATGTTTTTGCCACATTTTACTGTATACTGTACTAGTTTGGCTGTAGCATAGCACAGTTCCAGGCTTGCTGTTTCTGGGTCTGATTTGTAACATCTGAGTATCAAATTTAAGCCATCTATGTTTGTAGAAGGCCTTGCTGTGCCATTGTGGGAGGAGAAGGCTGTCTAGGTTGCATCTAATCAAGACTGATTGGACTAGAGCTCAGAGAGTGCATTCTTATTTGATAGTTTGAATTAAAAAG
Source organism: Protopterus annectens (assembly GCF_019279795.1). Classification (NCBI taxonomy): domain Eukaryota; kingdom Metazoa; phylum Chordata; order Ceratodontiformes; family Protopteridae; genus Protopterus; species Protopterus annectens. Next base: position 510,803,402 of record NC_056740.1, on the reverse strand, counting down.
TTTATTTCTTGTTTTACATAACCCACGCATCTGCTATTCTTGCGTATAATGGACCAACGTGCACTGCTCTGTAGTGGTAGTTACCATTGGTTGTTATAGTAACAAATGCATTGCTTGTTAACTTTCCCCTTAGCACTTTGTTTGTGCTCCTCATGAGGTCTTTCATGGCTCAGCTCTACTGTCAGGTAGAATATTAAGCCTAACCTCAGAGGTCCAACACACCTTTCACCCCCTAATCATTCCTAAGTGTAACCTCTCTTCCTGACCATATACATTTACCGAACACTACAGATGTACAATTTCCCACAGTTTCTCCAGCCAGCTTAGTTGGCATGGGCATCCTGAGGCAGTGTAGTAACTGCCTCATGTTCATTGACAACCCTTTGTTCCTAGACCACACAAACTCAACATGTGAGAGATGCAACTATATTAAGAACCTTGAATCCATGCTCTGTCCACACCAGTAAGTATACATGACAATGAGTGGGTCATCAGCATGCACACCTCACCTCCTACTTCACAAAACCCCACATCACACATACCTACATATGGAGAGGTCCTCACCAGAAACATACCTAAACAACAGCAATCTCCCAAACACAAACACAAGCATGCTGTACATAATACTTCCTCTGCAGAAGACAATACAAATAATACCTCACATACCAGTGTCTCACCTGTCAAGCCCTTAAAGCAAAACACAAAACTAAACATATTAGTCATAGGTGAGTCCATTGTGAGACACATAGATGTCCCTCTCACCAGGCTGGATAAGGAGAATGTCATGATCAGCTGTCTGTCAGATGCCAGGACCCACCATATCACACAAGCACTCAAGTCTCTCAACAACAGGTACTGTTATGACTCTGTCATAGTGCATGTTGATGTGAATGACTTGAAACATACCTCGCTGGATTATATGAAGAGAGACGTGATTGATTTCTTGGACTATGTGTCTCAGGTTGTTATGTCCCTAGCCTTAAACAGCATTTTACCTTCACCTAGGATGATGCCCCAATGCAAACAGAAAATGACTGACTTCACATTTAGATTAGTTTCTTGTGTCATTCCAGGGGGATACAGGATCTGTCAGCCTGGGATGACATGACTGACAGACCTTGATGCTTTTCCAGAGATGGTCTTCATCTGTCACACCCTGAGATTTCGGCTACTGGCCAAGGCTCTTGCCACCCCCATAGTGCCTTTTTAGGCAGGGTCTCAAGGACAAAATTCCCAATGTAAGAACTCCATCTAAGAACAAGCTCAAGGTTTTGCTGCTAAACATTAGGAGTCTTAACATGAAACTGCATTCACTGCAAGCAGTCATCACATTGGAAGACATAGAGATTTGTGCAGTCATGGAGACCTGGTTACACCTCCTTCCAGACATTCACACCACAAACTAAAGCCATGAAAACTATAGGAGGTGGTATATCAATATTCATTAAAGATAAATACACCTCCAGTTTGGTTAGACAGCATGATTCCCTGGAGGTAATTCAGGTACAATTAACTGTTGGTAGGACACCTATTCAAGTCATTGCCAACTACAGGATCCCCTCCATGAATCAGTATATTCACTCTTCCTATTTAGTTCTACTTGAGTCTATGAAGATACATGTGAACACCACAGTTTTGGGCAACATTAACTTCCCATCCACTGACTGGGGAAATTATTCATGTGGAAACCCACTCGCCCAAAGGTTCCTTGACTTCATCAACTCTAATGCCCTGAACAAACTGTATCTGGTGATTACCAATATGGGGTACCATTGTAGCACCCCCATTGTGAGGTCTTCTTTGGTGATATCTGACCATAAATCAGTCTCATTCGAAGTTACTACCAGACCTGCCCCCCATAGCACAAACTAAACTAAAAAAAACGTCTCCCAAGCAGATTATATCCTCTTACCAGATGGTATAAATAGTGTCACTGCACCTCCTCCCTCAGATGAAACTGGGAATTATGCCAAGTTCTACACAAATGCTTTATACAAACACCTGGACAACTGCATTGACTGACCATACCTGATAGGACCAAAACAACCTCCTCAAGGAACAGCAAACCTATCTGGTGGACAACTACCATTAACAGGCTTTACAATAAAAGGAGGAAAATGCTATGTAAAAGTAATAGGAAGTGAACCCCAAACTGGAAACACTTCCCCCCTCAGCTTAAACAAGCAAATAGGACTCCTTGTGAAGTCCTCCAAAGCTAACTAGAAATCCAAATTAGCTTCCTCAGCTACGGCAACCATAAGACTTTCTTTAGTTACATCAGTAACCTAAAAGAAACTCTTCAGATTTGTGCCAAACTGGTAGTTAATGATACCACATATACCAAGTCTGTGGACATTGCTAACCTGTTAGTCAACAGGTTCTGTGAAAACTTCACTTTCCTTTCCTCGCCACACTTACCCCAAAACATCCCTACCATCTGTCCTCTACCCGTATCTGTAAAGAGCAGGTCGTGAACACCCTCTCTAAGGTCAAAAGCACAGAATACATGGGAACTGATAACATCCCAGGCTGTGTCTTACATGGGCTCAAACAAGAATTAGCAACACCATTGGGGAAAGCCACGGTGGTGCAGCGGTAGCGTTGTTGCCTCACAGCAAGAGGTTCTCCCGTGCGATTCTCGGCTGGAGTACCTTCTGTGTGGAGTCTGCATGTCCTCCCCGCGGTCAAGTGGCATTCTAAAGACATGCGTAGAATGGGCTTGCCTTCATTGAAGGTTGGGCGTCGAGCTGGCACCTCGGCACCTGTAAAAAATCTACTGCCAATCATTAGCGGACCGGAGTTCTGCTGTGGTGACCCCTAACCGGGAAAAGCCGAAAGAAGAACAACATTTGGTACTCTTTTCAATCACAATATAAGCACTGCCTTCATCCCAGCTGAATGGAAAAAGGCCAGCGTTATTCCCTTGTACAAAGGTAGTACTTTCACTGACCTCTGGCAACTAGACCTACTAGCCTGATTAGCTTTATCTGCAAGGCCATGGAGAGAATCATCAGGGACCTTATCAACAAAGACACTGGTAACCTCCAAACACTTGCCTCTACTCAATTTGGATTTGTCAGAGGGAGATCATGCCTGTTAAACCTGGTGGACTTCTTTGAGACAGTCACCAAGGCCCTTGATGAGGGGAAATCTGTGCATACAACCTACCTAGACTTAGGCAAGGCTTTTGACACTACCCCCCAGGCATAATTGACAAACTCACCCAGCTAGGTATGAACTCATATACCATTAGATGGGTCACTAACTGGCTCACTGATACAACCCATACAGTCAAAATAGGGGAATCCACCTCCAACACCAGACCTGTAACTAGTGGTGTTCTACAGGGATCAGTCCTGGGACCTCTACTGTTTGGAATCTATTTCTTCAAAGTGCAAGATAAAACTAAAGGTCTGTGGCTGGCAAAGTTTGCTGATGATCCCAACAAAATGTCAACATCCTACATGAGGGTCTTATACAGACAAATGACTGGTGCCAAAGTCATGGCCTTATACTCAATGCAAAAAATGTATTTTCATCCCTTTCAGTAACAATGATGTTCTTGCTACCACACTAATAACAACATGCTAAGTACACACTCAGTGGTGAGAAACCTTGGCACACAGGTTGACAGCAACCTTACCTTTAATCACAATGTCTCCACAGTGGTAAAAAGGGCATTCTATATTGCTCATCTCATAAGTAAGGGCATTACCTCCAGAAAAAAAGAAGTTAGAAACTCCCAGTACTCTTTCCTCGTCAGGTCAATAATTGAGTACAATGCCTGTTTTGGCATGTACCGTTCCAAGCAACTGCAGTACTTGGAGAGACCACAAAGGTTCCTCACAAAGAAAATTCTAGGTCTTCAGCATCTGTCCTATGTGGATCATCTGAAATCACTGTTACTTTATTCAGTTTCATGCAGACTACTCAGAGGCAATCTCTGTGTCGCATATAAGGTGATCTTTGACCCAGCTTTATTGGAAATGCTGCATACCTGTAAGTCAAATGGTACACAGGTTACTCTCTCTAACGGCCTTAACCTGGTATGTGACATGAATAGAACCTGTTGGAGGGACAGAATTGTCTCCCAGAGGTCGGCACACCTTTGGAACAGATTCCTGCTTCATGTCAAGCAGAGAACCTCATTGGCCCTCTTCAAACACAATCTGGACGATTGGATGGTTAACCATAAATAAACCCCAGGGATTTCATCTACGTCCCGCTTGGACAGGGGTGTTAGGTGCTGATCATGGAAATAAGGGTAAAACTTGGCTAGGCTTGTAAGGGCCCTAGGGTCATTAGCCTAGTAACCTCCTATGATCCTACTATGATCCTATGTTTAATCAATTTTTTAACATGATTGTTCAACTTAGTTATCAGTCCTTGATTATATCTCAGTAATAAATCACAAAATGCTAGTCTAAATCTATCATCCATAACTTTCTGTTCTTCTACAAAGTCTTTATCATAACCAGAAAAATTCAGTAGTTTTATTAATCTTAGCAGAAATAGTGCTCTAATAATCTAAGAAAAATAGAATAAACAAAGATCTGGCAGTCAATTTTTTTATGTCAATGTTGTAGGGGATAGAAAATCAACAGCAAGGAACTTTCAGTCCCCTAACTGCACTGTATTGAAAACAGTAACAAAAACATAAATATGAAAAAGCATTTAATGGCTTTTGAATAAGAAGGTAGTATAGCACATGTGACAGCACCAAAGAACAGGATCTTATCTTTTGACATCACGGAGGGTGAGGGTAAGATGGAGTCAGAGACACAGCAGGACTGAGGGTTTGCTCTGGTTGCTCTGGATCCATTTTTTTTTTCAAATCTAGGTGCTTAGGATTTCCCCCCTCTCTTCCCCCCCTTGGCTGACCTGGTGTGACTAAATTTGAACTCTACAGTTCCCTACAAAACGGTGTCTACAGGACTGCAATCAGTTTCTCTCAACATTTAAACAGATTGAACTCTAGAGTTCCCTACAAAACGGTGTCTACAGGACTGCAATCAGTTTCTCTCAACATTTAAACAGAGTAGGTTACACACAAAAAGCATTTGTTAAGCTTTCACTTAGAGTGCTTTGTAATTAAGCAGGTCACCATATTGGTCAGCCATAGGACTCTTTGTTTCTGCTTGAGTGGTTGCCTCCTTCCCCTCTAACTGAAGTAAATTGACTCTTACATTAAGAGCTGTAATACTTACCTTATAGCTTTAGGACACCTTAGGAAACCTTGTAAACTGCAATAGCCCCACTACGTTCGCTATCGCTACACTCGGGCTCTTTTCACTCCCCTACCTGCCCCAAATTCCTTCCCGTCCCCAGTACCTCTAAATTTATAGTACTATAGCCACTCCTCCACTTTCTAGATCCTATTTGCTTTCATCTGGGATAATTCCACCCACCCCCATTCTACTACCTACATTTTAATAGCACCTATTACCTTTCATCTGGCATTCTCCCATCCCCCTTCCAGTACCTTGACCTCACCACTCTATCTTCTGGTGTTGCATCACCAGGTAAAACAGTTCCTTAACTCACTAGCTGAATCACAGATAATGATATACTCCTCTTTACTACCCCTCATGTTCACACCATACCTCCTTACCTTGTATGAAAACCAGTTTCTCACGGGATTTCAGGTCCCAAAAGACCATACTATCACCCCAGCTGTAAATCCTTCCACCTTCAACCATACTTACAGTACCAGATCCTATCCAACATCTTGTTCAGTCTATCAACATCTCAACCCCAGGCACATTAGCTCTAGATCCAAACACTACCACAAACTAATAAACAAATTCCTGAAGTTCATCACCAAGTATAGACTCAACCTAATACTTGGTGGTGATATTCACCCCAACCCTGGCCCACTCACTTCAGATACACATACCCCCTCTACTTGCAATCTAAGCTACAAACCTACAATTAATAGACCAACTAACTCTCTCCTAGTCTGTCATCTCAATATTAGAAGCATTAATAACAAGGTTACATGAATTGCATGCACTTCTGGATGTCCACTCCCCTGAGATTCTCTGTTTATCTGAAACCTGGTTAAAACCTAACACTAAAGACAATGAAGTGTTACCACCTGGGTACAACATACACAGACTGGATCGTGCCTCGAGGAAGGGGGGGTGGGGTAGCTGTACTCTATAAATCTGAGTTGAATGTCACCATAGATGTAATACAACCTCCTCAGATTAATAACTCAGAGATTCTTGCCACCAAATTGCAACTTAATAAAAATAAATGCATTAATATCATCTGTATGTACATTCCCCCAAGTAACAATATATCTACATTTGAAGATATCCTGCACTGGCTATCATGTCACTACCACCAAGAAACCCTACTACTTGGAGACTTTAACATAGACTGGGGCACCTGTTCCTCAGAATCCCCAACCACCCATATTAACCTTCATGCATTTACACAAATCATATCCACCCCTACCAGGATAGGTAAACCCAACCAAAAAGAAAGTATACTTGACTGGGTACTCATAAACAGTCACCCCCAACTGTACACCTCTGGTACCCTCCTTAATGGCCTAAGCGATCACCTTCTCACATATGTAATTAAGCACAAAACCATTAATTCCCAACAACCCTTACTTAGAAAGGTTAGAAACAATAAAAACTTTGACCCTGCCAAATTCCAACAAGAACAAAACTCATGTAATTGGTCTATTCTAAAACACCTCCCCTTAGAGGAAGCAGTAGCATACTTTAACAACAAATTCCTTGAGATCCTTGATTTGCATGCACCTGTTCATTCAAAGAGAACCAAGGCAAAAACTGCACCATGGCTTTCTATAGAGTTTAAACTCAAAATTACCCTTAGAAACAAAGCATGGGCTTTATGGCGTTCTTCTAAAGACCCTCAAGATCACATTAAATACAGGCAATCCAGGAACGAAACCAAAAAATCAATTTTACAAGACAAAATACAATACTACTGTAATTTACAGACAGTAAATCAAAATAACCCTCAGAAGTTTTGGGCAGGTTTAAATAATCTACTACATCCTGGACAAACTTCAACCCCAATCCCTGCTACTACTATTGATAAAACCCCTGAAGATGTTTCTGATAGTTTTAACCAATTCTTTACTGAGACAATTCAAGCCCTAGCTAGCCAACTACCTCCTAGCTCCCCTGGTCCTGAAAGTAGCACCCCTAGAAACCTACTTGTGTTCAGCTTCCAACCAGTCGCCACTTCACTTATCCGTACCTTGATCAAAAAATTAAAATCCGCTACACTTTCTGCTGATCAACTCCCTGCTGAGTACCTACAAAAATCAGCTGATGCTATTGCTTACCCCATTTCAATACTAATCAATCGAACCATAGTAGAAGCTAAAATTCCCACCATCTGGAAAATATCCTATGTAATCCCACTTCACAAAAGAGGCAGCTCTACTGAATTCTCCAATTATAGGCCAATAGCTATATGCTCTCCACTTGCAAAGATTATGGAAAAATGTATTCATAGACAACTCATGCACCACCTAATCCAAAATCGCCTTATGGCAGACACTCAGCATGGCTTCTGTCCTCATCACAGCACTACTTCAGCCCTCCTAGACTTTACTAACACCAGAAACCATAATCGCGACAATAATTATATATCCTCATCTTTTTGGATCTTTCCAAGGCATTCGATATGGTTGATCACCAACTTTTAATCCACACCCTGCAAACATTCTGTCTAGATACTGGAGCCCTCCAATGGTTTCAATCCTACCTGAATGGTCGACAGCAAGCTCTCCTCTGGCAGAACAAACTCTCTAACCTTCTACCTAACACCTGTGGAGTACCACAAGGCTCTATACTAGGGCCCTTGCTGTTTTCCATCTTTATTAACGACCTTTATACTGTCATCCCAAAAGTCAGCTGTATCCAATATGCTGATGACTCTACTCTGATTTGCTCAACCTCATCTCCAGTAGAGTTATGGTCAGCTACCCAGACCACCTTTAATACCATAGAAAACTGGCTTTCTGAACATCGTCTGATCCTAAATCCCAAAAAAACTAAAATGCTGTTATTTTCACCAACACATAGGTCTACAGCTTTCACCTTTACCATAAAATCAAATGATGGTACAATAATCTCCCCTGACCCATCTATAAAACTATTAGGCGTCATCATAGACAATAATCTAAAATTTGACCTACATGTTAACCAAACTATCAAAACCATCAATAAAAAACTAGGGTCACTTTACAGAATAAAAGCCTTGCTAACCCCTCCATCTTAAATTGCCATAGCTTGCTCTCACCTTCTTTCAACCCTTCTGTATGCATCCCCTCTACTCTCAAATTTGAACAAGACTGTCCTTAACAAACTCTCAATTTGCTACAACCACATTGCCAGGTTTGCCACTGGGCTGCCTTTTAGGACACATCATTGCATCAATCTAAATCAGCTTGGGTGGCTTGAACTATCCAGCCTAATCCAGTATAACCAACTGATTATGGCCTATAAAATCCTCTATAATCCGGACAATACTCCTGCACTTAAAAATATTATCACCCCCTATAACAATCCTAGACCGCTTCGATCCTCTAACAAACTGCTAATTCAGACTAGCAAAATTAATAACACAGCCGGTGATTCTCTCTTTGCAAACTCTGTAAGTAGATCCTGGAACTCTCTTCCAGCTGATATTACCTTACTTTCCACCTTAGGTCAATTTAAAACTAGACTCAAACAACATTTGTCACTTAACTGGCTATGTCAATATATCAAGCCTGGCTAACTCTCTCTAGAATGTATAAAAATCTGTTAACCAGTTTACTGTGTAATTTAATTTAATCCTGACTTGTGCTCAGGATTAACTGTAATCTGTGGAACTTGTTTAACTTGCTTACTTATGTAATCTCTGTAAATAGTCTGTTTGTAATATGTAATGCTGGTATTATGTAATGCTGTATCTGCTTACCCTTGGAGCTTTTCTCCCCGGGCCTCTGCTGAAAATGGACATGCATCCAGTTGGACTATCCCGGTCAACAAATGTAAAATAAAAATAAATAAATAAACAAATTTACCTTAACAATGTTGTTTATGTAATCTTCAAAGTTTGCTTACACAGACTTCTAGACTAAGCATTCGGCTTCCTTAAAATAAAAAAGGCAGCTTAGGAAGCATATGAAATCCTTTCAGAGACCTTTATATGTTATTATATTTCTTTCCTTTCTGACTTTACTGTCAATTACTGAAAAATAAAAAATTTGACTAAATCCTGGTAGGGGCTGGGGTTACCTTAATGTTTCAGATCCTTACTTCCTAGGTGTGAGGTACAGAGCTAGATTCTGATTCCTGGTTATTGAATAGGCTTGTAATAGTTTGGGTTCCTATTACCTGATCGAAGGTTTAGCTTATCGAATACCTAAACGACGATCTGATAATAGTGAAAACAAAAAAACATGCACGGCCGATTTAACACTGGGAAAGAATTCCCTTGGTTGTTATGCAGATTTTGTCCCTTTCCCCACTGTAGAGCAATCTTGGAGTTGGTATATTTAGTAAGGGGGGTGTAGGACGCATAGCCCCTACAATGGGGGTTGTGGGGGCAAAGCCCCCACTTCATTTTGGTTTACATGTTTTTTTCTTTTTTTTGCGGCCAAGGGAATTCATTCCCTACATTAAATCATCCATTCACTGTTTTAATTTTTCGATATTATCAGATCGACGTTTAGGTATTCGCTAACCTAAACGTTCAATCTGGAAATATAAACTCACTCACTTACTTTCTCACTTTACTGGAAGTAAAAGTGAGAAAACAGAAATTAAACCGTTGTAAAAAATGTAAGAAAATGAAAAAAAATATGCACAATATATTGCAGAAAAACAACATAACTGAGTAATAGAAATTATCCATGACTTCTTGTGGGTAATGTTTGGTTTATCTGCATTAGTTGTGGGCAAACCAAGCATTAACCCCCACCCAGCCACAGGTTATTACTAAATTCTCTGGGAATTTTTCATGGCTGTGAATACTTTATGTCTGGTTAATAAGAGTCCTTAAGGATAAGAACATTCAAACTTCTTATTCACATTTGCTATTTCTTTTCATAAAAAGCTTTAAATCAGCATTTAATGAATTGTGCTCATTCTGCTGTACATAGTATAATATTATACTATCTGTAATTACTTGCCAAGAGATAAAATATACTCTGAGAAATAGGCAAAATGCACCCTAGAGTTAAAGAAAGAAGTAAAAATAATACGGTGTATCAGAAAATGTTTGATAACTACACTGAAACATGAAAACTGGTGTTTAAAAATGATATTGTACTAAAACGTATGCATATACTGCTTCAGAGCCAGTTTCTTTATAGACAACCATCCTTAGATACCAGGATTAAATATTTAATATTTTGCTTAGACACTCTTGCTCCAAGGATTATATGTATTGCATCTATTTCACCATCACAGAGCCTAACAGTCAGGATAATTCAGAAAATCTTTCCAAATGTTTGCTTATGCATGTTTAGTTTAATGTTAGCTTCTTTAGAAAATGAATAAGGATGCTATGACTAACTTTTGTTACTGTTTCGTATAACATATTTTACCACTGAATACATAGGATCATAGGATCATAGAAGGTTACTAGGCTAATGACCCTAGGGCCCTTACAAGCTTAGCCAAGTTTTACCTTTATTTCCATGATCAGCACCTATCACCCCTGTCCAAAAGGGACAGATGTGGAGCCACTGTGGTGAATTTACAGTTACCCATCCAATCATCCAGACTGTGTTTGATGAGGACCAGTGAAGTGCTCTGCTTGACATGAAGTGGGAGTGTAATCCAAAGGTAATTTCTGGGAGACAAATCTGTCCCTCCAGCAGGTTCTATCAATGTCACATACCAGGTTAAGGCCATTAGAGCCAGTAACCCATGTACCATTTGACTTACAGATATGCAGCATTTTCAATAAAGCTGGGTCAAAGATTGTCTTATATGCAACACAGAGATCGCCTCTGAGTAGTCTGTTTGAAAGAAAATAAAGTGACAGTGATTTAAGATGGTCTTCATAGGACAGATGCTGAAGACCTTGTATTTTCTGTATGAGGAACCTTTCATGGTCTCTCCAACTGCTACAGGTGCATGGAAAGGTTCTTATCAAAAGGGGCAAGGATGAAATAAAATTCCTGCATATGATAAAAAAAAACTGTGTTTAATTTATGGATTATGTGCCCACTTACCCTGGCCAAGTCATTTAACTGAATTTTAAAAATTATTTATTAAATGTATACACTGAAAATATCACACAGAATCCTGGGTTAGGTGAGTTAGATGCTGGAATCAAAAGTTCTTGGAGAAATATCAACAACCATACGTATGCAGATGATAGCACTCTGATTCATACATTCATAGATTGTTACTAGGCTAACAACCCGGAGTCCTTTCTAAGCCTATTCAAGTTTATTGAAAGAACAATGATGCCCTGTATTCAAATAGGACATTGAGGACCAGGCATGTATATAGGAGAAATAGGACATTGAGGACCAGGCATGTATATAGGGGGAAATAAGACATTGAGGGCCAGGCATGTATATAGGGGAAATAGGACATTGAGGGCCAGGCATGTATATAGAGGAAATAGGACATTGAGGGTCAGGCATGTATATAGGGGAAATAGGACATTGAGGACCAGGCATGTATATAGTGGGGAAATAAGACATTGAGGGCCAGGCATGTATATAGGGGAAATAGGACATTGAGGACCAGGCATGTATATAGGAGAAATAGGACATTGAGGACCAGACATGTATATAGGGGGAAATAAGACATTGAGGGCCAGGCATGTATATAGGGGAAATAGGACATTGAGGGCCAGGCATGTATATAGGAGAAATAGGACATTGAGGGCCAGGCATGTATATAGGGGGAAATAAGACATTGAGGGCCAGGCATGTATATAGGGGAAATAAGACATTGAGGGCCAGGCATGTATATAGGAGAAATAGGACATTGAGGGCCAGGCATGTATATAGGGGGAAATAGGACATTGAGGACCAGGCATGTATATAGGGGGAAATAAGACATTGAGGACCAGGCATGTATATAGGGGGAAATAAGACATTGAGGGCCAGGCATGTATATAGGGGAAATAAGACATTGAGGACCAGGCATGTATATAGGAGAAATAGGACATTGAGGACCAGGCATGTATATAGGGGGAAATAAGACATTGAGGGCCAGGCATGTATATAGGGGAAATAGGACATTGAGGGCCAGGCATGTATATAGAGGAAATAGGACATTGAGGGCCAGGCATGTATATAGGGGAAATAGGACATTGAGGACCAGGCATGTATATAGGGGGAAATAAGACATTGAGGGCCAGTCATGTATATAGGGGAAATAGGACATTAAGGACCAGGCATGTATATAGGAGAAATAGGACATTGAGGACCAGACATGTATATAGGGGGAAATAAGACATTGAGGGCCAGGCATGTATATAGGGGAAATAGGACATTGAGGGCCAGGCATGTATATAGGAGAAATAGGACATTGAGGGCCAGGCATGTATATAGGGGGAAATAAGACATTGAGGGCCAGGCATGTATATAGGGGAAATAAGACATTGAGGGCCAGGCATGTATATAGGGGAAATAGGACATTGAGCGCCAGGCATGTATATAGGGGGAAATAGGACATTGAGGACCAGGCATGTATATAGGGGGAAATAAGACATTGAGGGCCAGGCATGTATATAGGGGGAAATAAGACATTGAGGACCAGGCATGTATATAGGGGGAAATAAGACATTGAGGACCAGGCATGTATATAGGGGGAAATAAGACATTGAGGGCCAGGCATGTATATAGGGGGAAATAAGACATTGAGGACCAGGCATGTATATAGGGGAAATAGGACATTGAGGGCCAGGCATGTATATAGGGGGAAATAGGACATTGAGGGCCAGGCATATATATGGGGGAAATAGGACATTGAGGGCCAGGCATGTATATAGGGGAAATAGGACATTGAGGGCCAGGCATGTATATAGGGGAAATAGGACATTGAGGGCCAGGCATGTATATAGAGGAAATAGGACATTGAGGGCCAGGCATGTATATAGGGGAAATAGGACATTGAGGGCCAGGCATGTATATAGAGGAAATAGGACATTGAGGGCCAGGCCTGTATATAGGGGAAATAACAAAGAGTTCAAGATCCTGCTGATGAAGGTGAAAGTGAACTATAGAAATCCTGGCCTGTTGCTCATAAACAAATGGAATAAACAAACAAATAAATAAATGAATACAAATTCTGCCATCTAGTCTGTTTTCAACAAAGGTCTATATAGTTAATGTTGTGTTTTTTCCAGTAATAATGTATGGCTGCGACAGTTGGACTATACGTACGGCTGTGCTCCAGAAAAGTGATGCCTTTGAACTGTGATGCTAGAATAAAATGTTTGAGAATTCCATGGTTTGCAAGATCATCTCAGTCATTACTTCAGGAAATAAACCCAGACTGTGCACTGGAAAACCAGATAGTAAAACTAAAATGTACTTTGCTCACATAATGCAAAGATAGAGTTAATCAGAAAAAATACTGATGCTAGTAGAGGTCAAAGGCAGGAGAAGAAGGGAAAGACAGAGGCCAAGAATTACTAAACAGTAATTTTGAAATTGCAAGAACTAAAAGAAACAATTTTTGTAGACAGGTCTGGTGTGCTGAAGTCCTTGAGGTCACAAAGAGAAGGGCCTCACTAAATAATTAAACAACAACAAAATCTGTGCTTGATGTAAAGAATTAAACATACCTGTGTTTTTAGCCAGTTATCAGCTGTTCTTCTATGTATTACTGTACATGGAAGAACAGCTGATAACTTGCTAAAAATACAGGTATGTTTAATTCTTTACACCAAGCACAGATTTTGTTGTTGTTTAATTGTATCTGTTACAGGCTGCTATTTCATTATATTAGCACTACTAGTCTTAATTATATTATCAATAAAAAATATTCTCAGTATTATTTTTTATTAAAAAGTGCAACTGAACTGGTCTTTCCTGAACCCTTTTTATCCAGATTAAAAATGTCATATGTGTGGTAAAGTAGTTTGTTTGAGTGGAAAAAATGCAAGATTACCCATAAGAATGAATGTGTGAGTATAATATGGTTGAATTAAAGTTTTATATATTGCAGGTAAGTTGGAGTATGCAAAAACACAAATGAATCCAGTCATACATAACCCATTTTCCCATTTTTAACACATGGGGTCAGGTTGCTACTTCAGCAGTGAAATCATCTAGAGCCAATGTTCACACATCAGGGGGCTATTCCTGCCCTGAAGAAGTGCAGAATTTCATTACATCAGTTAGTGTTAGTGTAAGGCTGAAAGAAGGAGATTAGATTTTATGTAATGCTTTGGTAGTGGTGTATGAGAAGTATGTGTGAATGTGTACACTGGTAATATTATGTATGATGTTGGGGTTGGGGTAGGTGTAGGGTGAGGGTTGCTGTTAGCCAACACGAGTATTTGGAGTTGCCATCCCTGAAAGGTAACCCTGTTTATTGCCATGTCAAAGCTATCGCTGTTAACAGCTGGACTCTTATCCGAGTCACCAAACAATCAACTGATGTACACTTAGGATGATGCAGCCTTTAAATGGGTATCCCAGTAGTATTTTAAACAACACACATATTTTCTCAAATGAATAGTGAATTCATAAAAATTACTGGGCAGATAGCATGCATATTGCTCAGTTGCTAAATGAAGTTCACATCATCTAACCTACTCTTTCAGAGAAACCTCT
>NC_056740.1:510603611-510783611 GCF_019279795.1 Protopterus annectens | reverse complement strand
AGAATATTTTAGTAGGGGGGTTGGGGGCTCAGCCCCCCACATGGGGGTACAGGGGGGCTTGCCCCCCTGCTTTTATGTAGTAGAGAGCTTGTGTTTGCGTGTAGGGAGGAAGGTGTGTGTGTGTGTGTGTGTGTGTGTGTGTGTGTGTGTGTGTGTGTGTGTGTGTGTGTGTGTGTTTCTGCATGTGTGTGTGTGTGTGTGTGTGTGTGTGTGTGTGTGTGTGTGTGTGTGTGTGTGTGAGTGTGTGTGTGTGTGTGTGTGTGTGTGTGTGTGTGTGTGTGTGTGTGTGGAGTTGAAGCACAAAATTGACAATTTCCGGTGTGTGAGATTTTGAATTTCGTGGTTCTGAGTTTTCGTGGTTTTAAATTTTCGGCTTTATAGCTTTGAATTACTGAATTTCAACATTTCTGTATTTCAAGGATATAAAGTGAATCCAAATATATATATGTATATATATATATATATATATATATATATATATATATATATATATATATATATATATATATATATATGTGTGTGTATGACAGTAACCATGAATACAAAACGAGCTATTAGAAGTTGTATATTTAATCACAGAATATTATTTGGCAATAGTAAAAGTGAACTCCCAGAATACAAAGCACATACAAACTATAACAAATAAAATATGCCACTTTATCGCGTTAGCTCAAACAGAGAACAACACTGGTTTACACTGAATAAATCTAGGGCCTCCAAGTTGCTAAACTCCTTTGCTCACATATCAATAAACTGCAGCCAGTGTTCACTACTATTTTCTATGCACTTACAAATAGGTATATTTAAATCTAGCAAAAGAAGCATTTTCTAGGATAAACAACACAGCAAGACTATCCTACTAGAAGAATCAGTGTATGAAAAAAAAATTAAAAGAAACTGAAGTTATGTTCTTGTTATAATAATGTCTGTAATGACTGGTCCATCTTTCCATCCTCCATAACAATAAGACTAATGCCACAGGCGTTAGGAACATTCAGCAAGTGAAACCTTTCTGGGCAGCTAAGGATCCTTCACATTTCTCTACAAGTTTCTGCAGTGACTACCAAAAGGCATCTAAAAAACAGAGTAAAGATTCGAATGAGAAACTACAGAATACCTATGCCATAGGCAGGACAAGATGCACAAGTGTGTTTCAGAGGATGGGCTAACAGAGTCACCACTATGGTAGGTACATCATTTTTTAATCAGATAAAAAAGCCCCATGCCCTGCAGCAGTCACAAGCTAATCCTCCTGGTCAGGAGCATTTTTCAGAAGATTGTTCTCAGAAGAGTGTGAAGACAACATAGGAACGGGACCCAGGCATTGCATCAAGCTTACAGTACTTTTCAAAGATGATGACAGCAGCCCAAGTTGCTAATAAATCCATATCAAACAGAATGCAAGCAAAAAAAAAAAAGAAAACAGAAAAAATATAAAAAATGCAGATATAGCAACTGTTGTTGAAGAAAAAGCTTGGCAGGTGTGTTTTGCTAATTTTTTCAAAAATATATGCAGTCAGCCAGCTGTCTGGCAGTGAAAAATAAGCTTGGGGATTTTATAATCAGTCTTCTTTGTCAAAAAGTGTTGTAACCTAAAACCTTAATTGGCAGTGATAGCCACAATTTGGAAGAGATGTTTTCCACAGTTAGAATATTCAGAAAAAAAATACAGATAAATAGCAAGGTTATGGTTAGGTTTTTAGATCATTTTAGGCATGAAAAAGGGACAGGTTCTGACAGTGACCCATCTCTGTGTAATGTGTAATATGGAGGGTCAACAGAGTGTGTGTATATCTCATACATTCTTAGACATGTAAGTGCCACTAGAAAAAATGCTTTCATATAGCAATAACCCATGCCTGGGTGTGGGTAATGCTGGATTTACCCACGGTTGGTGTGGTTTGGTCACGAGGGCAAAGCCCAAGTGGCCAAACAAAGATAACCATGGGTAAATCCAGCATTACTCACACCCAGAAGTGGGTTATTGCTATTATACAATGACATTGTTTAAGAAAAAAAAACTTACTTTTCTTAAATAATGGCATTGTATAATGCCTTGCTCCTGCCCTTCCGCAGCTGTGTACTATTCTGCGGCAGTTCTGATGTTCTGCGCATGCGTATGCTTACGCAGTACATCAGAGCTGTGGGTGGAGGCAACAGAGAAAGCAAGATCTCCGTTGCTTTTTACAAAGTGTCGTGCTATGTTAAAGGAGTTTAACATAGCGAGACAGCTTTAAAAAAAGCAATGGAGAATCTATGTTGCTTTTTTTTAAAGCTGTCTCACTATGTTAAAACCATTTAACATAAAGAGACAGCTTTAAAAAAAGCAACGGAGAAAGGAAGATCTCCATTACTTTTTATAAAGCTGTCTCGCTATGTAAAACTTCTTTAACATAGCGAGACAGTGTCTAAACAGCAACGGAGATCTTGCCTTCTCCATTGTTGTAAAAAAAAGGCTTATACTAATGGAAAAAGTCTGGGTGACCGGACCTTTTTCCATTAGTATAAGTCTGATTTACAACGTGCATGCTGACCAATCAGCGTGCATGTTTTGGAGTATTAATTGTGGGTCGTTGTATAATGAATAATATTTCACTTTGATCAAAGCGGCAGGATTACATAAGGGTCAGGTTAGTAAAAGCAAATGTCCAAGAAGAGCAATGATCCTATAATGGAGATCAAAGAAGGAAAGTGCCATTTAAAAAGACTTTGCACACCCTTAGCAATTTGGTTGAGGAAAAGTAGAATACAGTTTGTAAATGAAAGAAAGTTACAAGATGTACCTTAATGGAGGAAAGCTCAGTCCCAAAATTAAAAAAAAAAACACAGAGGGTAGCCTGAGACAGATAAAATATCTGTGTTCTAACTCCATATAAACAATTCAGCCCAATTATTCTGACTTTATATATATATATATATATATATATATATATATATATATATATATATATCACTGCATGTCCAATGAATGTACTGTTTCAACAATGAAAAGATGATCTGGACTATATAAGAGAAGAGGATGATGGGTTGTCAGCAGCAAACGGAACTACTGACGTCATGCCGTGAGCCTGGGATAATGTCCTGATGAGACCTGCCTGATCAGTGAAACAGAAGGGTAGTGGTGGTGTGACCTCAACAGGTGAACCATAAATAGTGAGGACCAAAGCTGATAAGGCCATTAAGGGGCTAGAACAATTTTCTTTGCTGTTTGCAGTTTGGCTTTCTGGTTGAACCTCATTGTATCAAATCTACCAACTCTTGTAATCAAAGACAACCTGAACAACATAATGCCCAGTGTATCTGTACAAGTATACCTGGGTAGGGCACTAAAACCCCCAATCAGACCTATGGTAAGCACATAGAAAAGTTGGTAAATAAATGAATCAGCCAATTGAAAGTCTGCTATAAAATATTCCCTCTCCTTTCCACACGGCTTAGAGGGCATTAGTGAAACATGGCTCATCTCAAACTACAATATGGTAGGGCATCAATAACTACATAATACAAACGGACAAAAACAAAGCGTGTACTTTTGCCCTTGCATCTCCTGACTACAGTCATCACTGTGACCTTCTCAAAGGACTTAATTGTCTGCAAGCACAATGTGGACCTTCTACTCACTTCATTATTAATCAAAATCACCATTCTAAGGCAGGGCCAACCATTAAATAACCTAACTACCATTCAGAAGTTAGTCATTCTCTCGTAGAGAAAATCACTTAGACTCCTCAAACTAATTTGAGCCAGATTCAAAAATTAATTTCTAGACTTTGACCAGTTATCTGGGATCACCTCCCTTCTGAGATTAGAAAGCAACACAATTGATTACTTTAAAGGAAAAACTGGAATAATATCTGCTTATGGAATCTCAGTGATCTAGCCTTTGGTGTACTTGTTAAAAGCAGTCTCTTCTGTGGATGACATATATACATTGTTATAGTAATTAGCTTGTCACATCACATAAACACTAAATTGCCTTCAATGTGTAACTGTCTGAAACTGTACACTGTATAACTATTTTAAAGACTAATGTAAAATGTTTATCTCTTACTACTCCCGAATGTCCAAGATCACAAATTGTATAACTATTTCAAACAACCTTTACTACATAACTGCACATAACTGCTATATTTCTTGTATAACTCTTCCTATGTCTTATAATGTAACATTTTTGTCCCTTATTACTCTCTGGGTTCAGGTCATGGCTTAAAAGGGTCAACTGACAAGGCTAAATACCTGGTAATCAAATATCAATACATAAAAACATACACACATATATATAAATAGATACATATATGTATGTATGCATCAATCAGGGAAAATATAGAAAAAAATCATGAGGTTATTTCTGGATGAGAGCAGCTGTATCTGTTAGAAGTAGAATAAGGGAAATAACTGTAGTACCTGGGACTGATAAAGAATATAAACAACTTGTGGTAAGATTAGTCCTTCATGGGACAATATGTGAGTCATAAGAGGACAAAAGGATTACTGTTGGGGCATGAGACACAATTACTCAGTTTCCAAAAAGACAAACATGGAAAACTCAACACTGCACTTTAATAAAATTAAAAAAATCACCAATAATTAAGTGCTTTCATCCCCAATGGGACTTCTTCAGAACTACTGAATTAATAAAACATCACAGTTAAATAATCTAATAAAATCACCTGACAAATCAACTAATTTACTTCTTAAACAAACTTTTAAGTTTTAAAACAGGAACAACAGAACATGCTTCATTTAAACCAGGAAACACTTGTGTGTTCAAACATAATTGCCATATGAGTTCCCCGACAAGTGGTCCTCTATAACCCTGCCCCTCACATCCCTTTGTAACTGCTGAAGTACAATATATCTAAAAAAAGTTGGGACAAACTCTGTTAGATTTAAAACAATTTATTAGGACACAATTTAACTGTTTGGTTTGGGGCTGCCAAACCTACTTAAACAAATCTACAGAGTGGCAAATAAAACGACTGAAATAGAAGCCACCACGACAATGGATATAATAAGACTGTATTTATTATCGAAACAAGCGCTTTCACGTACTACCAAGGTACGCTTCTTCAGGTTTGTAAATCAGTTCATTCTGGCAAATATTTATATACAAGACAATTTATCTAATGAATCAATTAATCAATTAATCAATTAAAATAGCTCATCAATTATTCCACTATTTCATTTTAAAGCAACATAATTCACAAAACTTATGAAATATACGGAAAAATAAAATAAAAATAATGCATGTAATTATTTGATGACACATTTTCATAACTTATTCACCACTAAAAATACAGAATATATGATGTATATGTAGTATATAAAAATATATAAATATATTCAAACCATTCAATTCATATATCACTGAAAATTTCATATTGACATATGTAAATAACATGAAAAAAGGTATATATGCAGGACCATTGCTTTAAAACTAAAAATATAATTTTTTAACAGTTCTAGACATGAAACATAAAAAGTTGAGAAATATATATTCAGATTAAATATCCAACACATCAATAAAACCCTCATGCAAACTGACTACATACATTACAAAATATCTCAAGTATTTTAAATGAAATATCAATAGGGACCAACGCCCATAATTTTTCTACGTCTAGCCAATATTGGTTTTATACTTACTGCCTGGTTAAGCCCTGGTTCAGTATGTGCTCTCAGTCTTAGAATCCAATTTAGTTCAACCAATTCTAAATAACCCATGTTATCGCCTTCCCGTTTATTTTTATTTACTATCTGTAGTGCCCTAAATTTAAAATCATGATCGGGAAATGCATATTTATGTTTAGCCAAGGCATTTGTTAAGTTCATTTTCCTCATATCATAACTATGGTTATAAATGCGATCTTTTAACCTTCTAGATGTTAGCCCCACATAATATGCCTCGCATGCGACACAGGTAGCCAGATATACTAAATTCTTAGAGTTGCATGTGGCATAAAAATTAGGTGTAAATGTATACTCTAAATATGGTACAGTAAATTGTTGGTCTTTAGAGATAAAGTTGCACATATTGCAACTATTACATGGATATGTTCCATGTCTCAAAGACTGTCTAAAATCAAAGACATGTCTATTTAATTTTTCAGTGCATAATAGTCTCTTTAGACTTTTGCTATTCCTATATCTAAAAGTAGGTCTTTTGCCAGCAACCTCTGCTACTTGTGTATCTAACAACAATACATTCCAATTTCTCCTAATGATATTATTAATGTGTTTAATATCATTAGTATATCTGGTTGTAAAAGCTACCTTAGTATCATGCCAGTTGGTTTTACACAAGTTTTTTGGTCTCTGACATTCATTTATCTGAGATTTGGAACAAAAGATTGAGTTTTTCACATCTTTAATCAGAGAGCTAGAATAACCCCTATCAACAAATAACCTGTCTATTATATTTAGTTGTGCATTTCTGTCTTTGTCATTACTACATAGACGGGAAATTCTCAAAAACTGACTCTTAACGATGTTCGGAAATATATGGCGTGGATGCATGCTATTATAATGTAGTATTGCATTTCTCCAGCAGGGTTTCCTATATAGAGTAGTGGAGATTACACCATCCAGTTTTTTAAAAATGGTAACATCTAGAAAATCTATCTTGTTAACAGATTTCTCCATTGTAAATCTCAAGAAATCAGTTGTAGATTCTAGATAGGGGACCAAATGTCCCAATAAATCATCATCTCCTTTCCAGAGTATTAGTATATCGTCTACAAAACGTCTGTATAGTAAAATATGGTTGCAAAATGTGCTATCAAACAAAAACCTGCATTCCCATTGATACATTACTAGATTTGCATAAGAATTCACACAGGGAGTGCCCATGGCCACCCCCCATGTCTGTGCATATAAAGTGTCTTGAAATAAGAAGATGTTATTATTCAAAACTATCTCTAGTAGTGTACAAATCAACATTTGAGAGTCATTATCGAGTGTTCCATCTACATGTACGAATTCCCTGATGGCCTCAATCCCATATTCATTAGGGATAGTTGTAAAAAGATTTTTGACATCAAGTGATACCAAAATAATGGAAGAAGGCAAAATATTGTCTACAGCTAAAGTCTGTAAATCATTCAATAGTTCATGGGTATCTTTTAAAATGGTAGGTATTTTTCTGGCTAAAGGTCCCAATTTGGATTCAATGTAATGAGAAATATTCTCAGTTACCCATTTTTCACCAGATACTATTGGTCGTAGGGGAGGTGGAAAAACCCCCTTATGCACTTTTGGAAGGCCTTTAATCACGGGAATAAAAGGGGAATCTAACAAGAAATATTCATATAGTTCCTTAGAAATTTGTCTGCACATGAGAAAGTCATATAAAGTATCATGAACCTGTTTCACAATGCATATTATTTGTTTATGGTCTATACATTTATAGACTACATCATCATTCAGCATATTTAACATTAGTTTAGTGTAAAGGGTGGAGTCCATTACCACTATACCGCCTCCCTTATCAGCTGGTTTGAACACTAAGCTCAAATCCTGTTGTAAGCTCTTAAGTGAAAGTTTCTCATTTGCATTCAAATTATGAAACACATGTTTAGATTTACCTTTAGAAAAATAATCATATAAATCTTGTTCACATAACTGTGCAAAACATTCAACATTGGAAGAGAGAGTAGGTATAAACATGCTTTTACATTTAAATTGTTCACCAACATTAGAATTAGACGTATTAGCGTCTTTAAACAATAATTTTAACGTTAAGGTTCTCACAAAGAGGCGTAAGTCAATAAGAACGTATGAGAGGTTACTACCCTGGGATGGAATGAAGGAAAGTCCTTTGTTCAAAAGATCTACTTCACACGTAGTCAGTTCACGACTCAAGAAATTAAATACAAGTTGCTTCAGTTCCTGTTCCTTCTCCTTACCTCGGTTGTCTCTCCCGAATACTTCCTCTTTCTTCTTCCTCGACTGTTGGACCGCGTCAATATTCGGGCTCTGTATTGTACTGGTAATGGCAAAAAAGCATTTTGGGTTAATCCTGTAGCAAGTTTTGGTCTCGCTCCAAGGGAATTTGATTCCTTTAGAGCTTGTTGGTTAGGTGGTGGCATCTCGCCCACTGGCAACTCATCTTGCTTCCTGGTACTTATTGATGACGTCATTTCTGTATTAGGACTCAAGGACTCAGTAAAATCTGCTGCATTGACAATACTATTATCAGCATAAGGCAGATGATTTTGTCGAATATTAGATTGATCACCAGTCTTAGGCCAAACAAAAATTTGTCCTGATAAAAAATCATGGTAGTCTCTCTGTAGTTTTTTATATTTCAGTTGCTGCAGTCTATCGCTATAAGCGATGACTTGTACAAACATTGCATCAAGTTTTTTCTCATAAACTTCTCCTTTATATTGATTCAGTAGATCTTTGTGCAAAGCCTCTACTTTTATGACTAGCTCATTTTCTATTGGAGTGAAGTAATCAATCAGAAGTTTTATATATTGATTACTAAAATCTATATTCAATTGTTGCCACTTTCTCAGAAGTTCAGGGTGGCTATCACCTTAGGTGGGCATGCACAAAACTCGCATGCCCCGAGGTATCACACGGAAGTGAAGGCATGCTTCCAAATGCCTTCTCTGCCAGATTAATGTAATTTATACAAATCATTCTCAAGCTCCCTGAGACCATTATAAAATTCTTTAAGGCTTTCCACAGTACCTGTATTCCTTAAGGTGGTAGGAAGATGCAAGTCCAGATTAAGTAATGGATTATCACATTGATGAAAAATGTTATTCCAATCACTGACATTACTCTTAGTTCCAGGATTATAATCAAGTTCAATTGTAGGTGTTTCCATCGTGTGTAGGTAGAGAATCCAAAAAGGAGCAGCCAAAATAATAGATACAAACAGGATACTACCATCCAAAGGCTTCCACCAGACCAAGAAAAATCCACGTAACAGCAAATAAAATGACAGAGTGGGTTTTGCTGTAAAAGACCAACCATTTTTAACTGGGTCTATATCACTTCAATGAAATGGCAGAAGTTTGAACGTCTAACCTCAAAGTGCAAAATCGAAGGCTTAGAACAGCAATTTTTTTCCCAGGGAAAAAAAATCACTGTTCCAAGAAACACGCACACACATCACAAGCACACCAAAAAAACAACAATCGACACACATACACTTAAAATCCTACATTTAACCCTACACTAAACTGTACATACACTACTATCTATCCACTTATCTTTACCCAAACCCTAACCCTAAGGTCTGTCACTATTGCATACTCACCTGACCCACGACCTAACCCTAACTCACCTATCCCGTGCTAAGCCTAAAGTCTGTCACTATCACACACCCACCTCACCTGCGCCCTAACCCTAACCCGCGCCTTAACCCTAACATACGCACAATCGCACACTTACCAGAACCCGACCCATAACTTTCCACCACAGTGCTGAAAATAGCGAAGCCACAGGAACGGCCAACCAAATTCTTTCCCTGGGAATGAATTTGGTGTTCCGCGGCTTCGCAATATTCAGTTTTCAAACTTCACAGTTCGAACATATGGTGTTCGAACTGCTGAAGTTTCGACGAATTGATAGGAACACTTTGTAACCCACCAACTAATACTATTTTACCCATGTTTGAACAGCTATGCGATAGGGACTTAGAGAAGGTTATTCGTGAGCTGTTAAAATGACCATATTACAACTTGTGTAAAGAAGAAAGAGACATTTTATGGGACATTGTGAACTACAAAAGACTTAGTATTATGAAACCAGACAAGGGTGGGGGGTTGTGATTATGGACACTGTGGATTATAATAATAGAATGAATGCTTTATTATTTACTGATGATTATGTTGAAATGTCTAAGAATGAGTTGCACATAGCATATACAAAGAAGGATATGGAATTGTATGATATGCTAATGCAGGGTCAAATTAATAGAGCTGATTATGACTTTTTGTATAATAGTTTTCCAGCCACTACTGGGATTTTTGGTATTCCAAAAATCCAGAAAAATGAGGTTAACCCACCACTTAGACCAATTGTGGATGGTAATAGCAATAAAACTTACTGCATTTCTAAATATGTTGATAACTGGTTAAAATTCGCAAGAATCTCAATGGCAATACTCAGATCTGCTCTGAGTTACAGCACAATGGCACTAAATATACAGACCCAATTGATATTGCCAACATCCTGGCAGTTAGGTTCAGTGCTACCTTTACCCCCCTCTCACCCCCTAAACAGTCCATCTCTATACCGGAAGAATGCAAAGTTCCTGTAATCACGGCTGCACAGGTAAAAACCACACTCTCCAAAGCCAAGAACACAGCATCCATGGGACCAGACAACATCCCAAACTGTGTTCTACATGAACTACAGAATGAACTGGCACACCACCTAAGTACCATGTTCAATCATAGCCTCACCTCAGGCTTTGTGCCTGCTGAATGGCGCACAACAACAGTTATCCCACTCTACAAGGGGGGAGCCACCACGGACCCCAGGAACTATTGCCCCATTAGTCTGACGAGCCTGGTCTGCAAGGCCATGGAATGTATCATCATGGAACTTATAAACAAAGACATTGGTAATCTCCAAACACTGGACCACACCCAGTTCAGGTTTGTAAAAGGCAGATCATGTCTCCGAAACCTGATAGACTTCTTTGAAGCAGTCACCAAAACCGTAGACAAAAGTAAGGTGGTTCACACAACCTATCTAGATCTTGCCAAGGCTTTCAACACCATCCCCCACTCTGGAATTATAGATAAACTCACTAAACTAGGTATAAATCCCTATGTCACAAGATGGGTTGCCAACTGGCTCACTGACAGAACCCACACTGTGAAAGTAGCAGACTCCAAATCTGACTTCAGACCAGTGACAAGTGGAGTACCACAGGGTTCAGTCCTGGGTCCTCTCTTGTTTGGTATCTACTTCTCTGAAGTACAGGCTAACACAGAAGTTCTTTGGCTAATGAAGTTCACAGATGACTGCAAACTAGGAGCCATAATCGAAACTCCTAACGATGTGGACATCCTACAAAAGGGCCTCACTGAGAAAGATGCCTGGTGTCAAAGCCATGGCCTCAAGCTCAATGCCAAAAAGTGCATTGTCATCCTCTTTGGTAAAAACTCTGTACCCATGAACTACAACATAGGTGGTAGTATACTTAACAACAAAAGTGATAAGAGACCTTGGGACACAGGTGGACAGTAGTCTCTCCTTTGATAATCACATCGCCACAGTAGTCAGGAAATCCTTCTACATGGCACACCTCATCACAAAAGGTTTCTCATCCAGAAAAAAAGAGGTCATTGTTCCCCTCTACTCATCACTCATTAGACCCATTATAGAGTACAATGCCCTTTTGGTATGTACCTCACAAGACATCTACAACAACTGGAAAGGCCGCAGAAATACCTCACAAAGAGGATTACCAGCCTCAAACAGATGCCGTACACAGACCATCTAAAAAAACTCCAGCTTTACTCCATCGCATATCGCCTACTCAGAGAGGATCTCTGCCTAACATACAAAGCTATGTCAAACCCAGAGCTGTTGGACATGCTCCACTTAAAGAAATCCCAATCCCTCTGAGCTACACGCTCTAGGGACCTAAACCTTGTCACCACAATAAACAGAACATGCCAGAGGGATAGATTCCTGTCCCAGAGACTTCCCATACTCTGGAATAAACTACCTATCTATATCAAACAAAGCTCCTCATTAGCACCCTTCAAGAAAAATCTTGATGAATGGATGGGAAATAGGAAATTCACCCCAGGGATCACTTCTGTGGCTCTGCTTGACAGTGGCACAGGAAAATAATTTTCTTGGGTGGCAAAAGCCAGGGTACCTTTTTTGCTGGGCTTGTATAGGCCCCAGGGCCGATAGCCTATTACCTACCGATGAACCTATGAACCTATGAACCCAAACAGTCAGTTTTCTCTATATCACAAATTTGTTGTGATTTGTGGGATATTTTGACTAAGTTGTCTAAAGTTGGATTCAATGAGAATAGTCTATTGGTTGCAATAGATGTTTGTAACTTGTATTCGGTCATTCCCCATACTGAGGGGTTAACGTGGTTTGAAGAAACTTTGGGGGACATACAGGTGTTAAGCCAAGACCGGATTAATGTCCTGGTTAATTTGATGGCTATGGTACTGTCCAACAATTTTTTTGTATTTCGAAGGCCAATTATTTAAATAAGCCAAAGGGGTAGCAATGGGGGCAGTGTGTACTCCCAATTTTGCTAATTTGGTAATGACATACTGGGAAAATAACTCTTTGTTTAACACCCCATTTAATAACAGTTTTTCCTTTTATACCCACTTTTTGGATGACATATTTATAGTATGGAATGAAAATGAGGCTAGATTGACAGAATTTTTGAATTATATTAATACCACTACATCATTTTTGAGATTTGTTCATTCATTTGATTATAACAGTATAATATTTTTGGATGTTGAAATTACTAAGGATTATGAGAAAAATTGTTTTGTGTCAAATATTCATCGTAAACCTACATTTTCTAACAGTTATTTACATTTTCAGAGTTGTCATCCTATTTTTCAGAAAACATCTGTAGTGAAAGGCCAACTGATGAGACTTGCCAGGATGGTATCAGATGATGGTACATTTCTTACTGAATGTGATCAACTGTTGGAAATGTTTGTTTAGTGGGGGTATCCTAAGAAATTTCTTTTACCTTTAAAAGATGAGGTAGTTGACAAAAGGTATAGAAAGGTATATTGCCCCCTACTTAATTATAAAGGGGAGGTAATTGGAAATAATGATTGTAACAACTATTTAGTGACAATTAAGAGGGACTTTTTGAAACCTTATGTTATGACATTTACATTGGCTTCGTATAGTATAGGAAATATTATTAAAAATTATTGTTTTTTTATTACATCCAACGCCCAGTTACATAAATTTTTGGGGGATAATCCAGTAATAGTGTACAGGAAGAATACCTGTTTTAAGAATTTGATGGAAAGAATTTCCAGGTATAATGATAGAGGGGTAATTAAATCTGGTATGTCTAAATGTGGCCATTGCACAATGTGTAAATTTATTTCAGTGGGAGATACAGTTACATTGAGTGGACAGTTAATAAAAATCAAGGGACGGTACAATTGTGAAACTAATTGGGCTGTATGGTGCCAGCTATGCCCTGCCTTTTATATTGGTAAAACTATTAGGAAAACAGAAGATAGAGTTTACGAACATGAAAGGGATATCAAAAAGTACAAAGAGAGCCATGGATTGTATTGGCACATTCCAGTTTTTAGATATATTGTACTTGAGCAGTTACAAAGGGATGTGAGGGGGCAGGGTTACAGAGGACCATTTACTTGTCGGGGAACTCATGTAGCAATTATGTTTGAACACAGAAGTGTTTCCTGGTTTAAATGAAGCATGTTCTGTTGTTCCTGTTTTAAAACTTAAACATTTGGACCGTTAAGTAGTGCAGTATTTTTAATATATTTTATATATATATTTTTTTATTTTATGCTGTGTTTGAATAAGTTAATCTATTACTTTAAGAGGTAAATTAGTTTATTTGTCAGGTGATTTTATCAGATTATTTAAGTGTGATGTTTTATTAATTCAGTAGTTCTGAAGAAGTCAAATTAAGGGTGAAAGTGCTTAACTAGTAATGATTTTTTTATTTTATTAAAGTGTAGTGTTGAGTTTTCCGTGTTTGCCTTTTTGGTTACTGGTGTGGAGTACAAATGGAGCTCCAGTTTGGTGTTACAGATATTCAGTTTGTCTGGTAGATGACTTTTAATGGAATGTGTTATGCCAGCAGCATGGAAACGTGTTAAAATGAACATGACTGATTCATACTTGGACATATAGGTACATATAGCTGTCTTAGATGTGCATAGAACCAATTTAGGTTATTTCTGATAGACATAACTCCTCAAGGAAAAATATTACTTGATTCAATTGGACTTACAGCTGGCCTAAGATAATTTCTTTTTCTGGGCATCAAAAATAAAAACACTTCTGATCTTGTGAGACCCCTTTTGAATGGTTGTTTTTTGTAAAAGCTGAGTAACTCCTTCCCTGTTGAAATATTTTGACTGGTGAGACATCAGGGAAGGGAAGGGAAGACATAGCGAGACTGGATGGATCTGGACAGGGATATGGAAATCTCTTAATATTACTGCCCTTAACCACCTGTCTGCTATGATGGCTTTTGAAGCAGACAGGTAGAGGGATATATTGCACTTACTGTCATCAGATGAAAAAAGCTATACAAGACCTCAGGAATGCTTTTGTTCCTGCACAGGTAGACTACTGCATCCTGGATTTGCCAGTAACCTATGATTTTTAACTTGTGTCCTTCTTGGAAGACTCCTTTGCACATGAGTTTCATGCCAGCTCACAGTTTTTTGTTTTGGTCATGTGCAATGCCTGAACAACATTTGCTGCTGACTCCTTCACACCAAGAAAGGTGCACTGAGGTAGATTAAATATCATACCTAGAGCCGTAAAGGCCTTGCTTTGCTTTACAGTGTTTTCATGTTACTCATTAAACATCATATTAAAGATACTATGACCTGCAAATGGTGAGTCTATAAATGTTGCTTTCCTCAGTGAAGTCCATCAAGTGGAACCATGAGTGCTAGTGTATGGAGCTGAAAGAATCCCCAGATCTGACAGTTTTCTCTTCAGCATTGCAGAGAAGGTTCATCAAGATGTTCACCACAATTGATATGTTTGAGGATTAAGAAGGTGGCTTTCTTAGATGTGGACATCTGGCAATCCCTTGGTAGTATGATGCACTTAATTATAGATATCATGCTCAAAATTCACCCTTTACATAATGCCATTTAGTTCCTGTGCAGTGAAAGTGACAGTCACATAAGCACATTTCCACAGCCTATACATCACTCTGGATTCCTGTTCTGGAGAAGGGGACAGCAAGGACCCAGAGAATCTGAACCTGTTTAAGGGTTGTTGCTGAGACCAGGGAACCAGGCCTGAAAGCCTGAGACCAAATGACCTAATCTTTTGTGGGGATACAAGATTTGATCTGCTTATTTGGGGGTGGGACAACAGTTTCAAGTTTTGTGGCATCCTTGATCATTTCAATTTAAGTGGGTACCAGCATAGAAATGTTTGAATAGACTCCAGTCTTTCTCCAGCCATCTTGGAGTACCATGGGGAGAGTAACGGGGATTGGCGTTGTTCTCATTTCTGGCATTTTCTATAGGGTTAGGTGTTTAGAATTAAACTTGGCCTTTCAGGGTCTCTTCAGATGAGCAGAATCTGAAGAACAAGAAGCCCTCATTGAAGATAGTGTCCTTGTTAAAGGTTTTGGAAGGACTGTAGTTTCTCTGACCAGCTCCAATGTAATGGGTTTGAGGGTGTGGGTTTCAAGAACAAGCTCTAGCTCTGATACTGTAGGCATTTGGGTTAGGACATAAGAGCACCAATGGGGGTAACTTGCAAGAATGTTGCTTGGTTTTATTCTGAAATTGATGTCAACTGCTACATTGACAATAAATGACTTGGGTCACAGTGCCGTCACATCTGAGAGTATGGACATCAACAGTATTAACATGAAGGAAATACCAATCCTGGGAAGGTCAACATCATGCCATAGGGAATAGAAATTAATACCACACGGCTTGGTGTTGATACACTCCTCACTGTTGGGATTTAGACAGTCAGGGACAGAGCTGATATCATCTGAACCAGTGGTAACTGCAAAAATGGAGGTACTGGAGAAGGAAGAGATGAAAATCTAAGCAATGTGAAAAAACTACCAAAGAATCTAGTAAAATCTCTTCCAATCTGACATAGCCAGAGGCAGAAATGGAAGGTACCTAAACCTCATCTGCAATATAAATAGCACATGTTGGAAGGACAGGTGCATGTCTCAGAGACTACCCTTTCCCTAAAACAGACTTCCCATCCATGAGAAGCACAGTCTTCCCTAACCCAATTTAAATGTAACTTGGGTCAGTGAATCTGGAATTGAAAATTTACCCCTGGCCTGGCACCTATGTATTTTAGTAGACAGAAGCAGCCTGTAAATGCTTGACCATCCATGCCCAAGTTTGGATATATCCCTCAAAATAACCCCAGGGTATCAAAACTTGTCAGATACATTTGGGAAGTATGGCTAGGCTTAAAAAGGCCTCCTGTGGTCATTAGCCTAGCAGTTACTTATGAACCTATTTTTAGGAGTAGTGGGTCTCAAATCCAACCTTTCCCACTGCATGACAACAAATGGCATCAGCTGAACATTTTCAATGTATCAGAGATTTATAGCACTTATTCCACCACTTTAGGTGCCAAAGTTGGATATATCAGTTGAGAGGAAATGAAAAGCAATGTTTCCCCTTTTCAGCCGAGGAGAGCAAACCTAGTACAGAAAACTGTTTATGGGAATTCTGATTTTATGGAATTCAAAGATTTACTAGAATCTTTTGTTGAAAAACAGTTTTCTGTTGAAAAGAAAATGGAATCTCAGTTGCTGCCTTTTTTCCTTATGAGTAGGTTTAATGAAATCCTGACAAAACAGCCACATAAAAGTATTGTGTGCATCCCCCAGAAATACAGGTGTTGATATGCCCGTCTGCAGGAGGAATGTTCACCTTACAGGCTCTCTTACGGAACAAGCATTCCATTTAAAAGAGTAAAGCAAGCTTAGGCTGAAGAGAGAAGAAAATAATTTTTAGAAAAAAATGGCAAAAGACGAATGCATCTCTAAAACATAAAACACAAAGAAATGTTTATATAAAAAGCCTTCAAAATTTGGAGAAGCTTGCTACCATGGAAAAATAACAGGAAAGGAGGAAGGTGTTTAACCACCCAATAAAGTTTTTTTTTAGCTGAGTAGTTCTAAAACTTGCAGCATTAGCCCTTCTATTACTGACAATGCACTTTTGGTATTCAGAATCTTTTTTTTCTTTTGGCTTCTCTCATTTGGGGTCACCGCAGTGGATCTGTTTCCATTTCTTTCTGTCCTCTGTATCTTGCTCTGTCACACCAACCACCTGCATGTCCTCTCTCACCATATCCATAAACCTTATCTTAGGCCTTTCTGCTTTCCTCTTACCTGGCAACTCCATCCTTAGCATCATTCTCCCAATATACCCAGCATCCCTCCTCAGCACATGTCCAACCCAACGGAATCTCACCTCTCTGCCTTTTTCTCCAAACCATCCAATGTGAGCTGACCCCTAATATAATCGTTTTGAATCCTGTCCATCCTCATCTCACCCAAAAGAAATCTTAACATCTTTAACTCTGCAACCTCCAGCTCTGATTCCTGTCTTCTCATCAGTGTCAGCATCTCCAACCCATATAAATAGCTGGTCTCACTACCATCTTGTAGACCTTCCCTTTCACTCTTACTGGTACCTATCTGTCACAAATCACTCCTGACACTCTTCTCCACCCTGCCTACACTCTCTTCTTCACTTCTCTTCCACACTCACCATTACTCTGAACTGATGATCCCAAGTATTTAAACTCGCCCACCTTCACCAACTCTACTCCCTACATCCTCACCATTCCTCTGTCCTCCCCCCTCATTCACACACATACTGTATATTCTTTCTTGTTCCTGCTGGCTTTCATTCATCTCCTCTCTAGAGCATATCACCACCTCTCCAGGGTCTCCTGAATGTGTTCACTACTCTCACTACAAATCACAATGTCATCCCCAAACATCATATTCCATGGAGGCTCCTCTCTGATCTTGTCTGTTAACCTGTCCATCACCATTGCAAATAAGAAAGGGCTCAGAGCTGATCCTTGATGCAATCCCACCTCCACCTTGAACACATCCATCACTCCTACTGCAGACCTCACCACTGTCACACTACCCTTGTAAATATCCTGTACCACTCTTACATACTTCTCTGCTACTCCCATCTTCCTCATACAATACCACGACTCATCTCTAGGCACTCTGTCATGTGCTTTCTGCAAGTCTACAAAGACACAGCACAACTCCTTCTGACCTTCTCTATACTTCTCCATCAACACCCTCAGAGCAAACATCGCATCTGTAGTGCTCTTTCCCATATGAAACCATACTGGTGCTCAATGGTCATCACCTCCCTTCTTAACCTAACTTCCACTACTCTTTCCCATAACTCCATGCTGCGGCTGGTCAGTTTTATCCCTCTGCAGTTACTGCAGCTTTGCACATCACCCTTATTCTTAAAAATCGGTACCAATGCACTTCTTCTCCACTTCTCAGTCATCCTCTCACTTTCCAAGATTTTGTTAAACAATCTGGTTAAAAACCCCACTGCCATCTCTCCTAATTACTTCCATGCTTCCACATGTATGGCATCTGAAATAACAGACTTTCCATTCTTCATCCTCTTCATAGCTGTCCTTACTTCCTCCTTGCTAATCCATTGCACTTTCTGATTCACTGTCCCCACATCATCCAACATTATCTCTCTCATTGTCTTCATTCATCAGCCGCTTAAAGTACTCTTTCATCTGCTCAACACATTGGCCATGCTTGTAAGTACTTTTGCCTCATTGTCCTTTATCAGCCTAACCAGCTGCACATCTTTCCCAACTAGGCCCCCTCTGTCTAGCTAGTCTGTACAGGTCCTTTTCTACCTTCTTTATTTCTCTGACAATATTACTTCTTCTTCGCCAATCTCTTCCTCTGTATACTATCCTGTACTTCCTTATTCCACCACCAGGTCTCCTTGTCCTCATTGCTCTATACAGATGTCACTTCAAGTACCTTTCTAGCTGTGTCCCTTACCACCTCTGCTGTGGTTGCCCAGCTATCTGGAAACACCTCACTACCACCCAGTGCCTGTCTTAACTATTCCCTGAAGTCCACCTAACAGTTATTCTTTTTCAACTTCCACCATTTGATCCTTGGCACTGCCCTCACTCTGCTCATCTTCTTCTTGAATACCAACATCATCCTACAGACCATCATCTTATGCTGCCTAACTATGCTTTCTCCTATCACCACTTTGCAGTCTCCAATCTCCTTCATACTGGCCCTCCTGCATAGGATATAATCCAGCTGTGTGCATCTTACTCCACTCATGTACTTCAGCATATGCTCCTCCATCTTCTTAAAATACATATTCACCACAGCCATGTCCACCCTTTTTCCGAAATCCACTACCATCTGACCTGCTGCATTCCTCTCCTTAACACTGTACCTACCCATCACCTCTTCATCCCCTCTGTTCACTTCACCAACATACCCACTGAAATCCACTCCAATCACCACTTTCTCACCCTTGGGTACGTTCTCTACCACTTCATCCAACTCCATCCAATTTTTTTCTTTCTCATCCATTGCACAACCAACATATGGAGCATATGCACTAACAACGTTCATCATCACACTATCAATTTCCAGCTTCATAAACATCACCCTTTCTGACATTCTTTTCACCTCCAAAACACTGTTGACATACTGTTCCTTCAGGATAATCCCTACCCCATTTCTCTGGCCATCCACACCATGCTAGAACAATTTGAACCCACCTCTGATACACCTGGCCTTACTCCCCTTCCATCTGATCTCTTGTACACACAATATGCAAACCTTCCTTCTGTCCATCATATCTGATTACTTTTGGAAATCAGAATGTGGTAAACTATTCTTCTGGATGGCAACGTTTTGTAAGAAGCTTATAGTTTCCTTTTTCCCTGCATGTTTCTAATTTTAAATAGCCTGAACATTATTATTTTCTTCCAATTCTTCTAGGTGGACAGTCATACAGATGGACAAGTGCTCTGTGTCGGCCTTTATAGGGCACCATCATGGAAGTTCTCAAGATGGACCATTGCCTCTTGGTAAACAGGAGGAACTACTGCTTGTTGGCCCAGAATTTTTCCAGAATTTGGCCTGTTTGTTAGTCCTCATTCCAACAGTCTCTTGTTGAGGCTCTTACTTCATGTTATGTTGAAGCTTAGTGATTGCAGTTCATCTATGTCCTAGCAAAAGAGTGTTCTGGAAGATGGAATTTCACACCAACAGCTGCTGAGGGTTTTGTACTGCTTTTCTATATTTTCAAGGTGTTTCTGGACCTCCTTCAAGAATACATGGTGACCTAAGTAAAAAGAGTCTAGGAAGGTCAATTTGATGTTGTTGGGGAATTTGGTGAGTACAGATTTACAAGGGCCAGCAGTTGTCAGTGTAGGGTACCATTGCCTTTGCAGCCTGTTCTGCAGTTTGCACGTGACATGCAAATGGAGATTGCTCACATTGGAGGCAGTTGTGGGCTAGGCATAATAATTTTCTTTTAAGGGCCATTTTTGCAACTCAATTTGTATATGAAGTTATTCATCACATAAATCTCATTGAAACTACATCTTATACATAGTGTAATGTATTAGCTGCACAGTCAGCACTGACAATGCATACAGATGCTTCCCAAACTCTACATAGTTCAGGATTGTTCTTTAGAAGATGGATAGCAAGGCTCTGTAGTACTGGTGCCTTCTTTAGGGCAGCTGCAGAGATCATTGCATCAGGATTAGAGATCTCTGCTAAAATATTCCATTCATCAATAGAGCTTGGGGATATATTCAGCTTTCTTAGGAACAGGGACCAAAGTAAATAGGTTTTCTCACCAAGTCCTGGTATCATCTTTTAGGACATCCATGATGGGAAAACATATAGCAACACAATTGGGGAAGACCTGCACTCCTCCTGAAGTCTACCTTAATGGAAGCAATGCTACCAACTTCCCAATCCATACATTGCCTCATTAGTTCCATGTAATCCTCAAATTTAGGATCTTCAAGGTTGCCTAGAAAAGTTAGTTCATCTTCTTCATTAAATCCACAAACACTGATTCCCCTGCAGATTCTGGGTTTTTAGTTTCTCTAAGAATTTTATGGGATCCCTCGATGTGGGACTCAGAAAAAGAACAAAATTTTATGAGAAATTAGGTGAGTGGGCTTCACAAAATGTGAAGAGTCATCGTTCTCCTGGATGGTTTGGCCAAGCCTGAAGATAGCATAGACAGAGTCACACACACCTGATGCTTGCACAAGTACTGGAATATAAAATGCCAGCAATGCAGAAGCTGAAGAACAGCAAACCATAATATCTGAAAGCCCTAAAATCAGCCCTGATATTGATAATTGATGATACAAGGCAAAGAATATTGAGGTTGGCCCAAACTCTGTATACAGTGGCAATGACACTGATGTTGTAAAAGCTAAAACTGAAACTGACACTGAGTGTCCAGTAACCATTAATTGATCTGCATCACAAAAACTGCAATATTAGAGAGGTGAACAGCATCATTGTAAGATCAGGTGTCATTCAAATGTAGTTTGTTAGACAAAAATAGATTATTCTCTTTGCTTAAGTCTAAAAATGCATATTAAAGCAGGCCTTCATATTTTGCATGGAGTTTTAGTGAATGCACTTTCAATCATTGGAAATAACCTTTAGTAAGGAATACTGATAAGAATAACAGAATGCTCAGTACACTGAGTACAAGCAAATCTTCTTTGGATGGTACATGGCTTGGGATACAAGGTTAAAGAGGCATGTAGAAATTTGCAGGGTTTTGGTTTTTGTTAGGAAACACTTCAGATGCAGTTAGTTGATTTGTTTAGACTGATATAAAGAAAGTCATTGTGGTGCAGACCTCAGAAGTTTAATATAGACACTTGACAATGAGTGCAGAAGTCAGGTCAAATATCCAGCATTCCTGAATATTAATGCTAGGAGGATAGGAACATGAGTGCAGAAACTGCAGACTCATTATCAGCACCGATACATTTTGAGTACAGAATTTATAGACAGAATAATGAGTGCAGAAACAACGGACATTAAGGTTTGATTTGAATATTGTTGACATATACCTCTCTGTACATAATAAAATATTCTTAACTGAACTACAGTGTATGCAGACTTTTATTCTGAAAGGTACAAGAAGATTTGGCACATAAAGGAGAGACAAGCACCTGTTCATAGAGTCATAGGTTCATAGGTTGGTACTAGTCTATTGGCCCTAGGGCCAATACAAGCCTAGCCATAACAATTCCCTGGCTATTTCTTCCCACACTATTTACTTCCCTGGACCCCTGTCTAGCAGGGTGACTGATGTGATCCTCGGGGTGAATTTCCTTTCTCCCATTCAATCATCAAGGTTCCTTTTGAAGAGGGCCAAAGAGGCGCTCTGCTTGACATGTATGGGCATTCTATTCCAGAGTCTGGGGAGTCTCTGGGTCAGGAACCTATCCCTCCAGCATGTTTTGTTTATTGCGATGACAAAGTTTAGATCCCTGGAGCATGTGGCTCTGAGGGATTGAGATTTCTTTAAGTTTAGCATGTCCAACATAGCCTTGTAAGTTAAGCAGAGATCACCTCGGAGTGGACGATATACGACAGAGTATAGCTGGAGTTTTTTAAGGTGGTCAGCATAGGGCATCTGCTTTAGGCCTGTGATTCTTTCAGTGAGGTATTTCTGTGGCCTTTCCAGTTGTTGCAGATGTCTTGAGAGGTACATACCAAATGGGGCGTTGTATTCTATAATGTGTCTAATGAGGGATGAGTACAGTGGGACAATGACCTTCTGTTTTCTGGATGAAAAGCCCTTAGTGATGAGGTGTGCCACATAGAAGGATTTCCTGACTGTTGTGGCGATGTGGTTATTGAAGGTAAGACCACAGTCCACCTGTGTCCCTAAGTCTCTCATCACACTTTCGGTGTTTAGTGTACTGCCACCTAGGTGGTAATACACGGGTGCATGTTTTTTCCCAAAGGGGATAACTATACATTTCTTGGCATTGAGCTTGAGCCCATGGCTCTGGCACCAAGCATCTGTTTCTAAGGCCCTTTTGTAGAGTATCCACATCATTTGGGGATTCAATAATGGTTCCCAGTTTTCAGTCATCTGCAAACTTTGTTAGCCAGAGTCCCTTAGTGTTGGCCTGTACTTCAGAGAAATAGATGTCAAACAAGAGAGGTCCCAGGACTGAAGCCTAAGGTACTCCACTTGTCACTTGTCTGGAGATGGATTTGGAGTCAGCTACTTTTACAGTGTGGGTTATATCAGTAAGCCAGTTGGCAACCCATCAAGTGACATAGGGATTAATGCCCAGCTTAGTAAGTTTATCTATGATTCCAGAGTGGGGGATGGTGTCAAAGGCCTTGGCAAGGTCCAGATAGGCTGTGTGGACTGCCTTACCCTCGTCCACGGCTCTGGAGACTGATTCAAAGAAGTCAATCAGGTTCAGGAAACAAGATCGGCCCTTCACGAACCCAAACTGGGTGGAGTCCAGTGTTTTAAGGTTGCCAATGTCTTTGTTTATAAGTTCCATGATAATACGTCCCATAGCCTTGCAGATCAGGCTCGTCAGACTGATGGGGCGGTAGTTCCTGGGATCCAAGGTAGATCCCCACTTGTGGATTGGGATAACTGTAGCTGTGCACCACTCGGTGGGCATGAAGCCTGAGGTGAGTGTATGATTAAACATGACACTTAGGTGAGGTGATAGTTCATTTTGTAGTTCATGTAGTTCACAGCCAGGGATGTCATCTGGTCCCATGGATGCTGTATTCTTAGCTTTGGAGAGTGCGTTTTTTACCTGTATGGCCATTATTACCAGAAATTGGCAATCTTCTGGTATTGAGATGGGCCATTTAGGGGGTGAGAGGGGGGGTGAAGTTGGCACTGAATCGATCTGCCAGGATATTGGCAATATCCTTGGGCTCAGTATATTTAATGCCATTCTGTTGCAGCTCAGAGCAGATCTGAGCATTGCCATTTAGATTCTTGACATGGTTATAGAGTGTCTTGTGGTTGTCTTTGGAATCTTTGGCAATTTTATTTTCGTAACTAGCTTTGGAGGATTTTATGAGGGATTTCAGCTTCTTACGGAGGCTAGTAAGGGATTTTTTTGCATCCTTGGATTTTCCTCTTTTCTGCAACAGTTTCTTCCTTTTGTTGTAAAGTTTGTTTATGGCAGGGAACCACCAGATTGGCTTCCTCTTTTGGAGGAGATCATCTTGATTCTATCTGGGATGGCACAATTCATGCATGAGTGGATATGCTCGTACAGTGCCTTAGTGTAGGACTCAGCAGTCGAACTTTCAGATCCCATCTGCATGGGTGTCATGAAGTTTGTAACTTCTGACTTGAGTAGCATGAAGCTGGCTTTGGAGAAGTTTTTTATGGAGGTTTCCTTACTGGGTGGTGGGGGTGGGATGTGGATGTTAAGGGTGATTAGCTTATGGTCTGACTTGACCAATGAGGGGGTGACCATAGGTGTGGAGCATCAATTTCCCATGTTGGTAATGACCAGGTCTAGGATATTGGAGACGCTGGTGGGACTATGGATTAGTTGATCCAGGGCATTGGAATTTATGAATTCCAAGAACCACTGGGCAAAGGTGTTGGTACACAAGTATTTTTCCTAGTTAATGGCAGGGTAGTTGAAATCACCCAGTATTAGGGTTTTTGGTTGTATATTAATATTTTCCAGTATGCTTAGAAAGGTGTAGTGAGAATCTTGGGGCATGGTGGGGGATCATCAGAGTTCTGGGTAATTAAAGATATTCATTCCAGCCTCATTTCAGTTTCTTCCAGTTATTTATAGTTCATTCCAGTATTCTACAGTTCTATCAGTTCTTACAATCAACATCAGATGGAAGGACCGCATACGAAAGACTGGCACCAAAGTCAGCACTGGGGGTAAGGGATGCATCAATGTCAGGTGACAAAACTGCAGAGGAATAAAGCCCTGAATACAACCCAGATGATCCAAGGTTGAAAAGCATGCTTAAGCTACTGAAAGAGTGGCATGGAGGATGGACATTACTGCCTTGTTTGGGAGGAATTTGCTGAGCGTTTCCAAATGAACACCAGCGGAGGCTGAGCTAATAGAGTGGGCACTGGGATAGGGAGCTGAGGGAACAGAGATAGGTATGCCTGCCTTACAGCCATGGTCAGAAAATGAGTTCATTGTTGCCTTCTCATTGCCTACCTATCTGGCATTGTCTGCTGTCAACATGTAAGGGCCGGATTATTAGGCCATGCAAAAATCCCTCCCCCAATATGGTTTGATGACAACTTCTGTGCCAGTGTGTCATGCTGTTTTCCCCAGAGTGTACAGTGCACTCATTACCCTGACCAAAGTGTGGTGGCTGTTTATTTATTTATTATTGACATTTGGTGACCGGGAAAGTCCGACTGAGTCAAAAACCCATTTTTAGTGGAGGCCCAGGGAGAAAAGCTCTACAGTACAAAGTTTGAACAGTAGGAGTTTAAACAATATTAACATTATTACTTAGCATGCATTTTCTTAAATAGATTAAGGAACAAAATTTGCAAAAAGAAATATACAATCAAAAACATTTGTACCATAAGGAGAACCTTAACTTTTAACATTTTTAATGAAGTAGATATAGTATTTGCTGACAAGACAGTTTAAAAAGATGACTTAATTACTGAGCTGTTGAGTAAGTTTAAGGAATAAAAAGTTTTTGACTTTTAAGTTGTAGGGGGTTAAAGAGTAATAGGAGAAAGTCAGGCAGTAGTAGTAGGTTTAGGGATAGGAGATGAGTAAAGACATGATGGGGGTAGTATAAATAGTTGCTTTGGGCTGTAGTAGAGGGGAGTTGCTAGTAAGGGTACGGATAGATATTTTTGTGGTTGAATATGTGAATAGAGATTATAGATCAGGATGAAATGAGAAGAAAGTAAAAGTAAAGTGGGCTCAAGATACAGTGACAGACGGAAGTACTAATTGTAAGCTTAAAAGATAACAGATAGAGGGCTTAACAGTAGATTCGTTAGCTAGGTTATATGCTTGATGTAGGAAGGCATAGGGTTAAGAGGAAAGGTAAAAGGGAATGGATATTTAGTGACGTTGGTATGCATATGGTTAGGACAGACATGGACATTTAGATAGTGTTTTTTCAAAGTTAGTTTGCAGGTCTTAAGGGTTTTGATTACACAAATATTTGGTGGTAAGGCATTCCACAACTTTGCAATGGTGCGGTAGTAGATGCTTTGTCTGTGTCTTTCTGCAGGTTTGTATACTTGTAGGAGTAGTTTGTTAGTGGATCAAAAGGATCTGGATGGGATGTAAAGCAACAAGATAGACTTCAGAACAGGGCAGCCATATGGGATGTAGATTATTTTATGAGCAAGAGATAGTTGCAGTAGATTTAGGTAGAAAGGGAAATCTAGCCAGTTTAGTTTTTTTAGGGCATTACAATGGTGGGTACAGTTGCAAATCTGGAAATTTTGTAATAGCATAATTGTAGTTTTTTTCTTTAGTGTTGTATGAAGATTAGTAAAAATGGGGTCTGCATATAGAATGGTAGGAAGTGAAGGGTGTTGGCAAGAGTTATTTTAGTGGGAGCATCCAGGTATTGTCTACATCTATAAAGTTTACCAAGTTGATATGTATTTTTTGATTACATCAGATATGTGCTGTTCAAAGATGAGCTTGCTATCTGTGGATATGCCTAGAAATTTTGCGTGGGTTTCTATTTCAATTTGAGTTTTGTTTTGTGAATATAGTTTGAAGTCATCAGAGAAAGGCTTTGGAGAGAATAATAGAAGCTTAGTTTTATTTGGATTAAGTAGTAGTTGTGCATGATTTAGCCAGGTTTCGATGGTGATAAAGGCAGTTTTAGTAATAGTTTAGAGGTGAGTGGGGTTGGTGGAAGTGGAGGTGATAGTGGCATCATCAGCATATTGGATGATAGTGCTTTGGGGAAGGCAGTATAAAGTTTGTTAATAAATATGTTGAGAAGCGGGGTCCTAGAATGGATCCTTGTGGGACTCCCATACTACCCACCTTGTATTTGGATAACCTAGTTTGCCATTTGATGCATTGCTGCCTTTCTCCTAGGTAGTTGAGAAACTATTTTAGAGTGTTATGGGGGCAGCCTAGTGTGTACAGTTGTGCTGATAGTTTAGAGTTAGACATTGTGTCAAAGGCTTTTGATAAGTCTAATAATATTACAGAAGTAAACTGGCCTCGATCCATTTTTTGTAAACAGTATCTTTGAAGAATAGTAGAGCTGTAGAGTTACTATGTGCGGGCCAAAAAACATTTTTTGGTAGATGTGAGGAGGTTGCTGTACAAGAGGAATTTATTTATTTATTTATTATTTATTTTACATTTGTTGACAGGGATTGTCCGACTGCGATGAAGAGCCCTTTTTCAGTGGAGGCCCGGGGAGAAACACTCCAACATATTATACAATGTTCATTATAAATTAGCATTAAACAGCAATGTTGCAGGATTATTACAAGGCATTAAGTAGCAATACAATGTTATACAGTGTCAATAATCAGGAGTACAGCATAACTACTTCAAGATGTATAAAAAGAAATATGCCATTGAGATGAATATAGTTTTTGGGGTAAGTGGTTACAAAAACCCAGTTTTATCATAATGTAGTTACATGAAGGCAAGACAATTACAAAAGAATGTTTCTGTGAAGTGATTTGCTTAATAATCTAAGACAGTAGAAAGAGTAGTTAAAGAAGATTAGAGAGAGCTAGTGAGACGAGTGAGTTAAGGGTAGAAAGTAAGATTAAGGTGTGAGAAGTAGGGGATGTTTAAGGAGGGAGAGTGCAGTGGCAGGACCGGTGACTTTTAAAGTGCTCTTTGGTGGCTGTCTTAAATTGTTTAGGATGTGTAAGGGTCCTGATTTCTAGTGGGAGCCTATTCCAAGCAATAGTGGGGTGATAGCTGCACATGTTGCATCCAACGTTAGACTTTTATTATTTAATAATAATAATAATAATAATAATAATAATAATAATAATAATAATAATGATGATGATAATAATAACAATAATAATAACAATAATAATCATTATTATCATTATTTAATAATTTCATTATTTAATAATTATTAATATTTATTATTTAATATATTATTATTTTAT
Organism: Protopterus annectens; assembly: GCF_019279795.1. Lineage (NCBI taxonomy): Eukaryota > Metazoa > Chordata > Ceratodontiformes > Protopteridae > Protopterus > Protopterus annectens. The sequence goes on along the minus strand of NC_056740.1, from coordinate 510,755,706 downwards.
TAATTTTATTAGTTGTTTCTGAAAACATTTTTCTAGTAGCTTAGATGGGGGGTAGAGATAGGCAAATAGTTCGATAGTTCCAGTTTCTTCCCTCTCTTATGTATGGGAGAGCTAATTGATTTTTTCTTTCAGAGTCTTGGGACATAGGCTTCAGAAATAGACCTGCTTATCAGAATACTAACAGGATAGGCTATAACGTTAGCAGCAAGTCTTTGATATTCTGATGGAAGATTGTTTCCAGACACGGAACATGGCTGTAGTTTAGAGAGTAGATGATGTACTAGAGAGGTATATACTGTTTGCAGGGAGAAAGTGTTTTTTGTGGGTGGGGAGTTTGAGCTGGGGTAGCTGTCTATGGAGTATGTGGTAGGTAACATCTTAGTAAGATTAGAATTGTTATTGGACTATCTATGAAGTGGGAGTTGAACATATCAGCTATATAAAATGCTTCTTTATTTGGGACTGCAGAAGGGTTATGAGATGTCCCTGGAGAAAGAAGTTTTGATATAGAATTCCAGAATTTGGGATTGTTTATTTGGCTCTTTAGGTGTTATGTAAAAAAAAAAAAAAAAATATATATATATATATATATATATATATATATATATATATATATATATTTTTTTTTTTTTCATTATCAATAACTATTTATTTTTTACTTGGTTTGAAAGCTGCCCAAATTTTAAGTGATTAGTTTCATTTCTGGCTCTTTGCCAGTCTTTCCAGGCGCATTCTCCAGCTTATAATTATTTCCGCAAGTCTTTCCCAAGAAAGCAAAATCTTCCAGTGGAGGCAGCAGTGGGTGTCCATCAGGGAACTGTGGTTGGGATGTTTGGGCCAGTGTAGGTGGCTTGGTAGTCAGCTGAAGTGGGGAAAAATAAAGGGATCAGAAAGGTAGTTGTGGGGACAGGGAGTTTCAAATTATTCTTTGCACCATGGAACACAGATGAGTTACCTGTCAACTAACCCTGTCCATAGGTTCATAATTTCATAGGTGTTTACTAGGCTAACGACCACAAGAGCCTTTTTTAGCCTAGCTATGCATCCCAAAAAACAAAAAAAAAAATCTGCTTTTACTGTATTTGTGTTTCTTCCTACTTTATTTTGCTTTTGCATCATCTTAAAAGTACTCAGTTGTATTTACTACTGCTTGGTGTAACTCATTCTAAGCCTTTTAGTTTAAGCACTTGGGATTTAGACCAGTTGTTTTACATTAAGAAGGTTTGTGGTCTGCACGGTAGTGGCAGAACAGGTAGCTTACATCCTTCTAAGTTGGGAACTGCTGATTGAGGGCTCAGTGTCTGTTATTCTAAAAGTGTATTAATTCTGGTTTAAGCACTTGGGCTTCAGGCCAGTTATTTTACATTAAAAGGGTTCGTGGTCTGCACTCTTGTGGTTGGAGAGGCTGGACTCTGCCCTTCTGAGCTGGGAATTTCTGGTTAAAGGCTTATAGTGCCTGTATATTTGATCTGTTTCTTATTGAAATTGGTACAACTTGTTTGCTGTAGCATAGACTAGATCCAGGCTTGCTGAATCTAACTTTGTTTGTATGCTTGTTGTTTGTTTGCTTGTTATTTCCCTGAAACGCTAACGCGGCTTTTCAGCACTTCTGTGGATCCCTAGTGATATCTGCATTGCTTACTGTACTTATTTTCTTGTTTCACTTGAAAGAAAGTTACTGTTTGTCATTTTTGCATTTAAGTTACCTGTAACACATTGCATTTAAGTTACCTGGCACTTGCTCACTAAAGCAATTATATAAGTCAGCACTAAAAAATTAAAAGCACTATACCCTCATAAACTTCCCTTGAGTATCTTGTTCCCCATTGGCCCTTTTTTTTCAATTATAAAGGAATTCCCAGTACTATTCTAGCATGTTCAAAGGTCAGTTGTCAACCTCCTCTCCGGTCCAGTTGGTGAATCTGGGAATCTTGAGGCAATGTTACAACTGCCTCATGTACACAGACAACCCTCTCCTCATTCCCAACAAAATCCAACACATGTGAGAGATGCAACCATATAGCCATACTGGAGGCTAAGCTATCTCAACTCAGTACTGGCGAAACCAGTCAGGAGGAGAAGGAAACCACACTCACTACAATTCCAGTTTCACATAGACCTACCACGACAGCAATCCAAACACATAAACACACAAAAACATACTCGGAGGATCTAAATAAAAATCTGCCTAAGCAGCAGAGACCTCCAAAGCAGACACCCAAGCAACCACTACCCCAAAACAAAACACATGCAACACATAGCTCACAAAGCCAGTGTGCCGAACAGTCACAGCCCTTAAGGCTAAACAACACACCTGATACACTTGTAATAGGTGACTCTATCGTCAAGCACACTGACGTCCCACAAACCAGGCTGCACAAGGAGAAGGTCACAGCGAGCTGCCTGTCAGGCGCTAGGATCTGCCACATAACACAAGCACTCAGGTCACTCCAAGGCAAGTACAAATATGACTCAGTCATTGTCCATGTTGGTGTGAATGACCTGAGATGAAACTCCCTGGACTACATGAAAAGAGACATAGAGGAGCTCTCTGAGCATGTAGCCCAGGCCAGTATGACCCTGACCTTGAGTAGCATCTTACCCTCACCAAGAATGATGTTACAATATGAAGACAAGGTGATCAATTTCAACAATTGGCTTAAGTATTGGTGTCATTCAAAGGGGATCCAATGCCTGTCAGCCTGGGATGACATGCTCGACAAGCCACGATGCTTCGCTAGGGACGGCTTGCACCTGTCACCCCTGGGCTTTCGGATATTGGCAAAGGCTCTTGCTACCCCCATAGTGCCTTTTTTAGGCAAGGCTCAAAAGACAAACCCACCTCCATAGGTATCACAAGGGATAAGAAACTAAGAGTAATGCTACTCAACGCCAGAAGTCTAAACCTCAAGATGCATGCATTCAAAACTTTCCTTAGCATGGAGAACATCTATATCTGTGCAGTAACAGAAACCTGGTTCAAGGCTCCTGAGAGCACCACAGCACTACCAGGTTATACCTCATACCATGCTTTTTGGCCCCAAAACTTGGACTGAACCACAAAAGGAGGGGGAGTATCAATATTCGTCAAAGATACCCACACTTCCAGGTTGGTGGCACAGCACAAAGCATCAGAGACTATCCATGTGCAACTAACAGTGGGTAAAACTGCCTTCCAGTTTATAGCCTGCTACAGACCACCCTCCCAAACCCAGGAACCCCACTCAGCCTTCCTAAGAACACTGGAAAATATGAAGGTCTCTCCAAACACCATTATATTGGGCAACTTCAACTACCCAAACATAGAGTGGGAGCATTACTCTAGCTCCAACACCCTAGCCCAAAGGTTCCTAGAATTTATAAACTCAAATGCTATGGAACAACTTGTTACCACTCCCACAAGAGGGGAAAATATACTGGACCGGATCATTACCAACATGGGGACTCTATGCTCCAAACCAGAAGTGTATGCCTCACTGGTAAGATCAGACCATAAACTAATCTCACTGGATGTTCACATCCCAACTCCACCCCCTGTCCTGAAAACCACAGTGAAAAACTTCTCTAAAGCAAATTTCACACTCCTCAAAACCGAGGTGGAATCCTTCAAAGCCCCTGGGCCTGTGGAAAATACGTCCCAGACCGCAGACTCCTTTATAAATGCATTCTATGAACACCTTCAGGAATGCATGGATCATGTAATCCCAAATAAAACCAAGACCCAATCCTCCAAAGGTAGACATCCTGTCTGGTGGACCCCAGCCATAAACAAACTATACAATAGAAGGAGGAAGCTACTACATGATAGAGAAAAATCCCAAAAAGGGAAGGCATCTCTGATCAGTATTAGCAAAAAACTATGGGCACTCATAAAATCGTCTAAGGCCAGCTTCGAGAGAAAAATTGCACAGGACACTATGGATAATCACAAGGCTTTCTTTAGTTATGTTAGGAACCTGGGTGGGAATTCCCAGATATGCTCAGAATTAGTCCAAAATGACAAAAAATACACCGACCCCACAGACATTGCCAACATCCCAGCTGATAGGTTCAGCACAAACTCCCCCCATCCCCACCAAAAGGGCAAATATCTATCCCAGCAGAGTGCTGCCCCCTGACATCTCAGATGCTCAGGTGAGAGTTGCCCTCTCCAAAGCAAAAAACACAGCATCAATGGGACCAGACGGTGTCCCAGGCTGCTTCCTACATGAACTCCAAGAAGAGCTAAACCCAAACATAAAACTACTGTTCAATCTCAGCCTTACTACAGGATATGTACCCAAAGAGTGGCGTACAGCAACAGTGGTCCCTCTCCACAAAGGTGGTGCCTCAACGGATCCTGGAAACTATTGCCCCATAAGCCTGACTAGCTTGGTCTGCAAAGCTATGGACAGGATCATCATGGACCTCATAAACAAAGATATTGGAGACCTACAGACACTGGATCCTACCCAGTTCGGCTTTGTTAAGGGCCGATCCTGCCTCTTAAACCTGGTTGATTTCTTTGAAACAGTCACCAAGGCCATTGATGAGGGGAAGGTGGTCCACACAGCCTACCTGGAACTCACAAAAGCCTTCGATACAATACCCCACTCGGGCATTATAGATAAGCTCACCAGCTTAAATATAAACCCCTATGTCACTAGATGGGTTGCAAACTGGCTCAAGGACAGAACCCACATGGTTAGAATTGCTGGAGCCATGTTAGACTCCAAACCAGTTACAAGTGGCATCCCTCAAGGCTCAGTCCTGGTACCTCTCTTGTTCGGCATATATTTCTCGGAGGTACAGGCCAACACAGAAGGACTGTGGCTGACCAAGTTCACAGATGACTGCAAACTGGGCACCATAATCGACTCTCCAGCCGACACAAGCTTCCTCCAAAAGGGCCTCATAGAAACAGACAACTGGTGCCAGAGCCATGGCCTCAAGCTAAACGCCAAAAAGTGTATAGTCATCCCCTTTGGCAAAAACAAAGTGCCCACAAATTACCACATAGGTGGTAATCTATTAAGTACAGAAAAAGTAATTAGGGACCTGGGGACCCAACCTGATAGCAATCTCTCATTTGACAACCACGTGGCCAAAGTGGTTAGGAAAATATTTTATATAGCCCACCTAATCATGAAGGGATTCACATCTAGACCAGGGGAGGTCATCGTGCCTCTTTACTCATCCCTCATCAGGCCCATAATTGAGTACAATGCCCCTTTTGGGATGTACCTTACCAGACACCTGCAGCAACTGGAAAGACCCCAAAAGTACCTCACCAAGAAGATCAAAGGGCTCAAACAGATGCCATATGCTGCCTGGTTAAAGAAACTCCAGCTCTACTCAGTGGCATACCGCCTGCTCAGAGGCGATCTGTGCCTAATGTATAAAGCCATGTCCAACCCAGAATTAATGGACATGCTGCACCTCAGAAAATCCAAATCCCATCGAGCTACGCGCTCGAGAGACTTGAACCTCAGCACCGAAATAAATAGGACATGCTGAAGGGACAGATTCATAACCCAGAGGCTCCCTTCACTCTGGAATAAAATCCCAGTCCAGTTTAGGCAGAGTCCCTCATTGACTCTCTTCAAGAGGAATCTTGATGAGTGGATGGGAGATCATAGGTTTACCCCGGGTATCACTTCTGTGTCACTGTTAGACAGAGGCACAGTATACTAACCTCGAAAAAGGGCATAGCAAAATTAATTTAAAATGGGTGGCGAAAGCCAAACACACTCTGGCTAGGCTTATAAATGCCCTAGGGCAGATAGCCTAGTATGAACCTATGAACCAAATCTCTAACAAATCCTCGTACCCTTGATAAGTATAAACAAGGGCTTGGCAGATGAAACATTTACAAGCAGAGCCTGTTAGATGAACCATTTACAGGTTGCCTGTAAGACACAGGTGCTAAGCCAGGGATGAATTTCCTGTTCCCCATCCAACTGTCTCAGTTACACTTGAATTGGGTTATGGAGGAATTCTGCTTCACAGGGATGGGAAGCCTATTCAAGAGATGGGGTAGTCTCTGGAATACATGACTGTCTCTCCAGCAGGTCCTATTTATAACACAGGCAGGGTTTACATGTTTAGAATGTGTAATTCTAGTGCTGTTAGTTTGTAGGTATGCAGGTTGTCCATCAGGATTGGTCTGACAATACCGTGAAAGCCAGGCATTGACTTCCCCTCAACAGCCTGTAGGAGACAGAATATAGGGATAGGGCCTTGAGGCAGTCTGCAAAGGACATTTTACTCATGCCCTATATTCATTTAGTGAGGAACCTCTGTGGATGTTCCCTTTGTTAGATATGCCTGGTTAGGTATATACCAAAGGGGGAATTGTACTCATTGTTAGGTCTGATGAATGCCGAATTCAGTGGAACAATGACGTGCTTGGACCTAGTGTCATGCCATTATTTATAAGTTGCACAACATAGAATGATGTTTTCAATACTGTAGAAATGTCATGGTCAAAGGCTTGATTACTGTTTATGTGTGTCCCCAAGTCCAACAACTGGGTCAGCTATTAGGGGCATGTTGTCAATATGATAGTTACCAGGAGTGTATCACTTCCTGAAGGATACTTTTATGCATTTCTTGTCATCTAGTTTTACTCCATGGCTCTCACACAAGTTATTTGTTCGTGTCAGCCCTTCCTGGTGAATATTTGTCTCAGTGGAGGGATTCTATGACTGCTCCTAATTTGCAATTGAAATCTTACCTCTCAGCTATAAAATCTACCACCAGGACAGACTCTCCAAAAAAGGGGGAAATGTGGCAATCCTGTACTCAAAACAAATCAGTGTATTCCCCTTACCACTACCTCTTCCAGACTTCCACCAAGCTGAAATACTTATTCTTAATTGTCACTTAAACCCCCCCAAAATTTTGCCATAACAGCCATCTGTGCACCACCTAGAAATAACATACCCATCCTTAAATCTAGCCTGTCATGGGTGCGACTCCATATACCCTATGAGACAATTACCCTGGGAGATGTCAACAATGACTGGAAAAAAACTATCAACCAATTCTCCAAATCTCAGTATTAACCTCCGCAGCTTCAATCAGTTAATTACACCATCCACCCGCTTGAATAAAAGCATCAATAACAGCTCCATCCTGGACTGGATTCTAATTTCCAGTCTTAAATTTTTACCATAACCCTGGCACTCTACCTGACTCCCTGAGTGACCACCTCCCTATTTATGTACAAAAACAATCTCTTCAAACTTCAAAGTCCCACCAACATAGAGCCTACCACAACTTATCCTGATTTGACTCTGAAACCTCCAACACCTTCCCCTCAATGACACAGTTTTAGAACTCAGTCATACTTTCCTCAATATACTTAACTCCCTCGGCCCACTGAGGAAAATTAGGACAAAAGCTAACCACACCCCCAGCTAACTAAAGACACTCTCTCACTCACAAAAAAAAAAAAAAAAGATATAGCATTTGGAAACAATTTCTAAAAACCAAACCAATATGCTACTCCAAAAATATAAAGAACTTAGAAACCTCACCAAAAAGCAAATCAACAAAGATAAGAAAAACATTCTACTTTGATACCCAATCTACCCACCACTGTAAACCAAGGAAATTTTGACACACCATTAATAAAATCCTCTATCCTGGTGGCCCTACTACCCTAACCCTTACCCTAACAATACAACTCAAGAAACTGCCACACTACTTAACTCTTACTTCATTGAATCTATCCGCAAACTAACCAGCACTGACCAATATAAACCCCCCACCTCTTCCACTTCTACCAATACCACACCTTCTCTTTTAAACCAGCCCCCATTGCTTAAATAAAATCACTTTTGCTGAAACTAAACCCACGTTCCCCCCTCTACTGATAACCTTCCTCATCTCTTTCTTAAACTGATGACTCTGTAGGCTACCCTATCTCAATATGTGTTAACAGATCAATTCAAGAATCTAATGTCCCTGACATCTGGAAATCTTTCTCCACCATACCATTACACAAAGGAGGCAACTTCACAGATAATTCCAACTTTAGATGCATAGGCATTCTCTCCGCACTCTCTAAAATCCTCAAAAAATGTATTCACAATCATCTTCTCAAAAAACTGCTTCAAAATAACCTTCTAACCTCCACTCAACATGGCTTTAGACCAAATCACAGTACTTCTGCTGCCCTTCTATCTTTCACTCATACTTTTGCAGAGGCTAGAGACAAAAACAAAGTAGTTGACCTCTCAAAATCCTTTGATATTGTTTCTCACACCTTGTTACTAACTAGACTAACTAATTTCAACCTCTTCACTTCTGCTGTTCTCTGGTTCTTCAGATATCTTAACAATAGGTTACAGTCAGTCAGATGGCAAACCACCTGCTCCCCTGTTTACCTCTCCAAATTGGAGTCCCCCAAGGCTCAATTCTAGGTCCACTTCTTTCCAACATCTTTACCAAACACTTTCACTCATCCTGCAGTAAATCCTCCCTTATACAATATGCTGATGATCCTATCCTTATCTCCCTCTCTGATAACATCTCTCGCCTTCATTCTATTACTCAAAGCTCATTTCACACCCATTGAACAATGGATAACTAATAAACAGCTCATCCTAAACCCCTTCTATTTCTTCCTAAATCTCTCTCCCATCATAAAGACACCTTCACCATCTGATTTCGTGATAACACTATCATTAAGGCTGAAACACTCACCAAACTCCTTGACACCATAATCGATGACCAATTAAAATTTGACATCCATATTCAACAATGTATTAAAAAGACACATCAAAAATTGGGTCTACTCTATAGAAATAGAAAATTCCTGTCCTCTGATTCCAAACCTTCTCTGGCACACATTGTCCTCCTTCCCTGCTTTCTGTATACCTTTCCAATACTTACACATCTACAATCCACCTTAATAACCAAACTTGAACAAACATGCAACAAAATAGCTAGATTTGCCAGCAACCTACTGTACATACCTTACCACTGCCTTGCTCTAAACTACCTCCAACAGCTTGAATTATCCCAACTACTGCTACTCTCCCAGCTACAAACCACTCACTCCTTACTATATAAACCCTCTGCTTGTGCTTCCCTCTCCTCCCTAGTTTCCCTCTATATTCCTATTCATATTCTTCACAGCTCCGATCAGCTCCTTCTTGGCATATACAAACCTATTAAAACATAGGTAAGCTACTCTACAAAAGCACAGTGTCCCAAGCCTGGAATAAACTCCCTACTAATATCAGAAATATCATACACACTAGTAGCTTCAAAAAAGAACTGAAAAACTACCTTGGTACCTTACACTCCTGTCCATGCCTGGATCCTACCTTCCCCTCCATTCTATCTCTAGTTAACCCTAACATTTTATCTATTAATCAAGTCAAGTCAAAGTCAAGTCACAGAAAACTTTTTCATTCAGAACTACACCACAGTATTGCTGAACAAAGTTCCCAGTGCAAAAAGATCCATACAGAGAAGAATAATAATAAAATAACATCATAAAAATGAAAGTAAAAATTGAATAAAATAACATAATGACCAGACACCCTTTACATATAAATAGAATTGAGTACCAACATGTGCATGACATTACTATAACATAAGAACTAAGCAGCATATGGAATGGTCAGCATTAATTTATATTGCACTTCATAGAGTCCTACAGTAAAGTAACGTAAGATTTGACAGACTTCTTTATTTTGGGAAGGGAAGAGGAAAATGCTTGATCTTCTGATGTGTTTGAAATCTTAAATCTTTAAGTCAGAGGTGGTGAAGAAATATTAGAAGACTACTCAAACTCTAAGCTGACAAAGATTTTTCATTAAGGTTTGCTGACCTGTGATATCTATAGCAATTCTATTAAACTTTTTAAAATAGCATGTACCTCTGTGAGTTGTGATGAACTACTAGAACCATTTCAACCTTTTCGCTCAAGCAGGTACAAATGATCAACCTTTAGTGAAGAAGAGGGCAAGCCCCACCCCAAAAGCAAGGGGCTTAATTCACCCTCCCCCACTCATAAGTGATACAACCTGCTCCATGTTTGCATGGCTGAAGGATAGGTTTAAAACATTGCTCTTATGAGCCTTTTTCTTGCAATCGATTAGACAGATCAGCATTCATTGAGAAGCACAGTGAGTATACAACTAAGTACCGTATTGTACACAGTGAAACACAGCTGTGTACCCTAGACCTATTACCACAACTAAGTACTGTATTGTACACAGTGAAACATAGCTGTGTACCCTAGAACTTTTACCACAACTAAGTACTGTATTGTACACAGTGAAATATAGGTGTGTACCGTAGGACTATGAACACAACTAAGTACTGTATTGTACACAGTGAAACATAGGTGTGTACCCTAGAACTATTACCGCAACTAAGTACCATGATGTACATAGTGAAACATAGCTGTGTACCCTAGAACTATTATCACAACTAAGTACCATATTGTGCACAGTGAAACATAGCTGTGTACCCTAGAACTATTACCACAACTAAGCACCGTATTGTACACAGTGAAACATAGTTGTGTACCCTAGAACTATTACCACAACTAAGTACTGTATTGTACACAGTGAAACATAGCTGTGTACCCTAGATCTATTACTGTAACTAAGTACCGTATTGTACACAGTGAAACATAGCTGTGTACCCTAGAATTATTACCACAACTAAGTACCGTATTGTACACAGTGAAACATAGCTGTGTACCCTAGAACTACTACCACAACTAAGTACTGTATTGCACACAGTGAAACATAGGTGTGTACCCTAGAACTATTACCACAACTAAGTACTGTATTGTACACAGTGAAACATATCTGTGTACCCTAGAATTATTACCACAACTACACAGTGAAACATAGCTGTGTACCCTAGAACAATTACCACAACTAAGTACAGTATTGTACATAGTGAAACATAGCTGTGTACCCTAGAACTATTGCCACAACTAACCACTGTATTGTACACCGTGAAACATAGCTGTGTACCCTAGAACTATTACCACAACTAAGTACTGTATTGTACACAGTGAAACATAGCTGTGTACCCTAGAACTATTACCACAACTAAGTACCGTATTGTACACAGTAAAACATAGCTGTGTACCCTAGAACTATTACCAGCATTCACAAGTGAAATGTGAGCAAAGGACTTAAAAGAGCACAACACAATTTATTGCTCACCATAAAACACTGCATGCCATCTAGTAATCTATTGTATACCTTACTGCTGAAGGTACACAATGCCATGTATTCTCTGTGCCCTGTCAGCTATCCTGTACTCAGAGACCTAAGACCTATTTTGTAATATTCTGGTACTTACATTGATAGTAACAGTTAACAATACATTTCCTATGGTCACTATTTATTTTCACCTGCATGCACTGAGCACTGTGTCAGAAACAATAGTTCTGCTTCTAAATTGTATAAATATTAGCAGGTGGGTAAAATACAGTCCATAATATGGCTAGTGCTTATTTTATACCATGCCTTTAAATTTAGCTGTTTCTTTGTTCTCTTTTTCAGTATTCAGCATTTTCATTTGCATGAATACTTCTTCTGACACTCAACTCCATAATAAGCTTCATATCACAGAACAGCAGACACATGTTTAATCTTTGTATGATTCACTGTTATTATGACCAGCTATCATTTCTCTCTGCTGTCAGTACTTGAGTAAAGGAGAGCCCGAGCATTCTGCTCTCACTCGTTATATAAGCTTCCTGCTTACTGTTTACCTTGTACCTTTTACTGTGCTGATATTATACCCACGCACAGAAACTATAGGGAGATTCAGGTGAGAACTCATATGGTTAGACAAAGTCATTGGGTGAATTCATAATAACAAACACATTTCACATGTTTAAATGCTTTTGCAATGTTATGTCTAGAAACTTTGTATTTAAAATTCTGTGGATTACGTATATACATTTATTATTTCTTTTGTCAGTGAATGATGTAATTGTTGCATTCGACAAACACCAAATAAAATAAAATGTTTTGAAATTTGTCTTTACAAGAGCCTTGAGACTGTATTGATTATACAAAGAAAAAAAAACAGTTTACTTACTATTGCTTCACAAAATATATCAACACTTCTTCCTGCCTATCAAGCAAACTGCTTTACAAACAAATGTATCGTGTCTCGGTTTCAAAAGTAACTGTTTCTTAGCTAGAGAAAGATACATAATGTCTATACCCCCGCAAGTGACATATGTCTGCATGAGTATAAACTCCCCATGCACCTACACACACACACACACACACACACACACACACACACACACACACACACACACACACACACACACACACACACACACACATGCAAGTATGCCCCTCAATCCTTACTTGCTCTCTCTCTCAAGTTACAATCTTTTTTGTCTTTTGAACACAAAGGGGCTAAACTAAACACAGGCAGGAATTCCTCATGAAAACTATAGCACAGTATGAGCACAGCAGATACATATATTTTGTTTAACATTAATAGTAATGAGTTTCAGTCTGCAGTCTAATTACATAAAACAAAATTTGCAGGAAATTAATCAGCTCTTGCCAAATGTTAAAAGAAAAGCTTGCTTATTTGCATGAGTGTTAAGTGCCTAAGCATCTGTTTATAACTAATAATTTTACCTGATATCAAACAGGCCAGCCTAAATATCTACTGTGAATCAAACAGCTGTTTTTCAGAATTATACAGAAAGGTGATGCATAATGTCTGTGACCAATATAAGAAAGTAAGAAATATTTCATTTCATGGATGGCTGCAGAAGCCATAATCTTAGTCCAATGTTAAAACAGACTATGGGAATGGGATGAAATTGATCACACACAAAAGCTTTGCTACCATTTAAAAAAGAGATTCCACCTTTTGTTATATGTTTAAAGTTAACAGCAGTACCTTAATTGCAGATCTCCAAAGGGTAGACGTGATAACTTAATTTAATGCATACCAGGTATATAGTAACTTTCTTGTTTACTTGTACCTAGGGAACTACAGACCCATAAATTATATGAAAGGCCATGGAAAGAATTATGATAGACCTGATAAACAAAGACAAAGGAAATCTTCACACATTGGACTCATCCTAGTTTGGTTTCATCAAAGGCAGGTCATGACTACTAAACATAGTGGACTTTTTCGAGAAGGTCACTAGAGCCATGGTCAAGGGAAAAAAAGTACATATTGCCTACCTTGACCTGGCAAAGATATTTGACAGAATACCTCACTGGTTATTACAGACAAACTCACACATGTATGCATAAATACCTATATCACACGATGGATAGCCAAATAGCTTATGGCTAGGACACATGAAGTTAAGGTGGGGAGAATTGACCTTCACCAAGAGACCTGTTACAAGTGGGGTTCCACAGGGCTCAGTACTGGGACCTCTCCTATTCAGAATATACTACTCTGAAGTCAAGACAAATGTCGACAGCCACCGGCTGACCAAAGGTGCTGCTGACTTCAAGCTGGAAACAATCATTAAACCTCTCAAAGATGTAGATATTTTCCAGGAGGGTCTGACACACAAAAATAACTGTTGCTAGAGTCTTGGCCCAAACCTCAATGCAAAAATGGAAGGGGGGGGCAATGTTCCTCACCCAAAGAAATATCTATTCTTGTCTGATCTGACCATAAGGCATTACTACCTGAAGTAAAATTTAAATCTAGGGATCCAGCAAAACAAAAAAACCTTTAGGAACTATTCCAAGGCTAAGCTTTCTCTACTAAGGAACACCTTGGATAAATTCCAAGCACCCCCAAACTCAGTAAACACCAAAGAATGCAATGAGCTATTTACAAAATCTCCTTTCAGCCATATTGATAGCTATATATAGAGATCTGTGCCAACTCATATTAAGAATAATACAAACTCAAAAGAAAAGCCACCCTGTTGGTATTACACTATCAGTTGGTTATACAGCAAAAGAAAAAAATCTTGGCCAAACATAGGAGGAACAAAGCCATACATATTAAAAGGCTCCTGACCAATCTAAACAGGCAGTTAAGAGGGTTAATTAATAATTCAAAGGCTAAATTTGAAGAAATAAATCGCTTCTCAGACAAAGCACAATGACAAAGCTTTCTACAGCTATGTCTGTAATCTCAGAGGAAATACACAATGATGCGCAGAACTTATTGTAAATGGCATCACCCACACTGAACTGTATGGAACGTCGAACAGCAGATTAGTCAAGTAGAAGTTAAAAATAGAAGCTGAAATTATGGAATATTTGTAAAGTGAAGGATTTAGTGTAGAAAGTCTAACATAAGTCATCATGGACAGTATGATGGAACAACTAGTCCCCAAGGTAAGGAGAAACAGGAAGAACAGGAGACATCTGAAGAAGAAATATGGACAAGGGAAAGAAACAGAAATTTAATATGGTGCAATATTTATGCAAAGGAGAAAGCAAAACTAATCAATGCACAAAGAGCAGCACCAAAGATATTTGAAGAGAAATACAGGTGAGCGCATCCAGATATGGAAAATTTTACAATGCAAAAAATAAGAAAACAAAGACGAAAAATAGAAAAGAGGATTAGTAATTGAGCCATTAAAGAAGCAAAAACTGAGGTTATAGATTACCTACAAAGTGAAGGATTTAGTGTAGAAGCTTTAACTTGGATAACAATACAACAGGATAGAGCAAAGGCCACCCAAATTAATGAGAAACCAGTGGAGCAGGAAGCATCTAATCAGCTGACATATGAAGATATTTTTGGAGTATCCCACAGGAAACCAATACAAAGGTTCAGTTGGAGCTATACAGCAAGGGAAAGAACAGGAAGCTGTGGTGACTCTGACACAGTCAATGCTGTGGAGTGATTGGTCAGTGGTGTCCCATATGAAAGAGCAGTCGATGACATAGGATGAAACTGTAGAGAATGAGGCAGAGGAAGATGCTCTGGAACGTTCTATAGAATGCCTGCAGGAAATGGTGAATAAAGAATGTGCCCTCAGTTTAGAAGAAAATGATCTAAGAGAAGAGTTACTTGATTTAATAGACATGGATAGATATATTAAGATCAATGAAAGACTTAGACTGCAGAAATGCAATAAAACCCCCAAAAGTTAGAAGTTTGATAAAACAAATGAATACAGTAATTAGGACTGTCCATAGAGATTCATGCGATATAACAGAAGTAAATAGGTTAGATTACTGTGCAGCCAAATTAATAACAGATAAAATCCTACCACAAGAACACGGGGTAGTGAGGGAAAGGACAGAGAGAAATCGAATGCCATCATGGAAGTAAGAAATAGTAAAAACTATAAAGCAATTAAGACAAGAAGTGTCACTGTTAGAAGAGTATAGAAGAGGGAACAGATCAACAAAAATAGTCAGAAAGATAAACGTGATAAAAGCAATGAGCAATATTATAACAGATCAGGATTTATCATGCACTTTTACAAATAATAAACTAAAAATAACAGCACAGGCAGAAAAACTTGGAAGATACACAGATAAATATAAAGGAAAAGTACAAAATAAGCAATTTATTGATGACCCAAAAAGTTTGCATAGACAACTGGGAAACAAGGAAAAAGGAATTGAAAGACAACCAAAAAAAAAGAAACAGATACATTTTGGAGAAGTATTCATGAAGATCCTGTGGAACATAACAAAGATGCTAAATGGATAGAATAAGTAAAAGAAAGAATAATACATTCAAATGTACAGGATCTGAAATGGGATGAAGTAATAGCCAGAGAGATTGAAACAAAGTTAAGAAAAGCCTCTAATTGGAAACCCTCAGGCCCAGATGCAGTACCTAACTTCTGGCAAAAAGTAGTAACATCTTTGCATGAAGATTTAGCCATGAGTAAGAACTATTTAGATGCACACCCTGAACAGACACCAACCTGGCTAACATTAGGAAAAACAATGCTTCTGCTTAAGAGTTAACCTGCAAGCTACCCTAAAAATTATAGACCAACAACTTGCCTTCTGATGACATGTAAACTATACACTGGAATTGATGCTAACAGAGGTCATAGTCATTTAGAAGAAAAGTTAATTATGGCAATAGAAAAAAAGGATAATAAAAGAAAGTCATATGAAACAAAGGATCATTTGTTGTTAAATAAAGTCATAGTGGATAATTGTAAAAAGTGGAAGAATCTAAGTATGGCATGGATAGACTACAAAAAAGCATTTGACAGTATCCCACATTCATGGATTAAAGAGTGCTTAAAATGTATGGGATACACCCTACACTGGCAAACTACATCACAGGAACCATAAAACTGGCAAACCACTTTGCAGTTAACCCATGATAAAGGACAAATTATTCTTCAGGGATAAAAATCCAAAGGGGGATATTCCAGGGGACTCTCTGTCACCACTGCTCTTTTTCCTTGCCCTTAACCTACTAAGCTGTCTGCTTAACAGATTAGGTCATGGCTATAATTTGACTCCCAAAAAGCAACAAAATGTAAAGACTTCTCATCTTCTCTTTGTCAATTATTTAAAACTGTGTAGCTCATCAGATGAGGAACCGAAAGCACAACTGGAAGTTGTCAAAACTTTTTCAGATGATTTAAGAATGTCATCAAATTTCTAAAAATCAGTACATACCAAGATTATATATTCCACATTCTGAAGGAGGTATGCCCCTCCTTTGAAACTGATTATATGTATAGATCTGCAATCGTGGGACTGCATACATATCTGCTGACTTCATCAGATCCAAACATAGTGAAAGTTTTGAAACATGGTGAGATTAAATCTAAGATGACTTCCCTGCTTAGTTTAGCAGAAGCATTCTCGGCATCAAGTGTGAATGGAAATTAAACCAGAAGTAGAAAAAAATCAGACAGCAACTGAATGTGCCAAAAAATAAAAGAAAGAATATAAGATGAAGGATGAGATGAGAAGGCAAGAAATGTGGAAAATGCATAAATGTAGATGCAAGCATAGAAAACTCCTGGAACAACCTTATGTTGATCAGCACTGAATGCAGGAATGGATAAGGAGAGGTGAATTCAAACCAAACGATGAAATGGTAATATTGTCAGCCCAAGATAGTGGACTACATACGCGTTGCATTGCAAAGTCTATTGAACATGTATGAGAAGGAAAGAAATGTAGGTTTTGCAAAACAGAATTGGAAATAGTTGCACACCTCATTGCTGGTTGCGACATATTAATGGCAGAAGGGCTGTATACTGAAAGGCATAATAATGTAATGAGACTGTTGCACTGGGGATTGTGCAAACATTATGGTATCAAAGTGGTTGAAAAACGCTGCAAACATGAGCCACAAAACATCATAGAAAATGATGAAGTCTACATCACATGGGATCACCCATTACCAACAATTCAAAGGATAGATGTGAGAAACCCAGATATAGTGATCCATGAAAAGAAGACAAAAGTAGCATTGATCATTGAAATTGCTACACCCAGTGGGTACAATATCTTATGTACAGAGAGACACAAAGTCATGAAATACCAGCATTTAGAGGCAGAAATGAGAGCAATGTAAAAAAAGATACCCAGCCAGTTCCAATAGTAGTAGGAGCAATGACTCTTATAAAAAGCAATATACAATCATATTTAGATATGTTACTCATACATGTAACTCCATAAGAATTGCAGAAGAAGTCCTTACAGGCACATTGTGGGTACGGCAAAGAGCACTTTGGCTGATATCAAAGACTGAAACAATACTAATTTCATGAATTTTAATCATACTTTGAATTAGGAATGGGGTCCATTCCCATCATGGTATTAGAAACCCAAAATAATTGGAGAAATTAAAAAGGATAAAACCGTAGGGCATTGCCAACTTCCTGGCTGACAGGCTCAGCTCAAATCCCCCCCCCCCGATACTCCAAAGGAAATACCACATAGGATGGTAGGATCATAGGATCATAGGAGGATTCTAGGCTAATGATCCTAGGGTCCTTACAAAACTAGACAAGTTTTACCCTTATTTCCCCAATCAGTACCTATCACCCTTGTCCAAGTGGGACATAGGTGGAACCCCTGGGGTGAATGTATGGTTATCCATCCAATCGTCCAGATTGCGTTTGAAGAGGGCCAATGATGTGGTCTGTTTGACATGAAGTGGGAGTCTGTTCCAAAGGTCTGGCAGCCTCTGAGAGACAAATCTATCCCTCCAGCAGGTTCTATTGATGTCACATAATAGGTTAAGGCCATTAGAATGAGTAACCTGTATACCGTGAACCAAGAAACCAAGTAGTGGAACAAAACCAGTAAATCCAAAAGTACGGAAAAACACAGGAACTCAGTTGGATAAATTCTAGGGTTTATTCACAACTCCAACCACTCGAAAAAGGCAAAAATCCAGCTAATACAGTCTTCAGAGCAATCCCTCATTAACGCTTTTCGGAAATACTGCGTTTTCGTTTACAAAGCATGCACTTCGTCAGATAAATAACTAGCTCTCTTGACCATCTTTTTATACTCTCACTAATTGATTAAATGGTTAATTAACAAACTGATTTGCACTTTATTAGAACAAACAACAATTCACTCATATCTAGCTCAGTTAACTTAAAAAATAAATTATATTCTGTCCTAAAAATCATTTCTTAAGTTACTATAAAGTGCTTAGATCTGTATTCCTTAATAAATATCATAAAAAACTTTCTAGAAAAAATATACCACATTTTACATATATCAGTATAAAAATATCAATATAAAAATGCAAGCATATTTAATTCCTTGAGCCATGAAGCCATCTAGTGGTCATTTGAAATACTACATTTTAATTCATAATACCATCCTGAATTAATGTAAAACATTCAAATAATTTATTTAAAATTATGTTAAAAAGTTAAAAAGATGTGTTAAAAATATATACAATCTACATTCAAGTAGTTTGTAAAAGGTTATGAACTAAAATAATTTACCATTTATGCCTTCTCTATTTAATTGTATTCATTTTGTTACATAAACATTTGCAAGTACATATAAAACGAATAAATAACCTAAATAAATCTGTGTATAATATTAAGCAAAAATTGTATATTGCACAAGAAGGAAAAATTCATTGAAACTTATTGAGATTATGAAAATAACAAAATAAAGCTTCACAATTTGGCTGCCCTTAACTTGAGTAGAGGTAAAATACTGGTATGTTCATTGAGCCCTGGTGGGTTGTATGATTCAAGTGTCATTTGCCACCATAGCTCTCTATACTGCTTGCATTTTTATATTGATATTTTTATACTGATAAATTATATGTAAAATGTGGTATATTTTTTCAAGAAAGTTTTTTATGATATTTATTAAGGAATACAGATCTAAGCACTTTATAGTAACTTAAGAAATGATTTTTAGGACAGAATATAATTTATTTTTTAAGTTAACTGAGCTAGATATGAGTGAATTGTTGTTTGTTCTAATAAAGTGCAAATCAGTTTGTTAATTAACCATTTAATCAATTAGTGAGAGTATAAAAAGATGGTCAAGAGAGCTAGTTATTTATCTGACGAAGTGCATGCTTTGTAAACGAAAACGCAGTATTTCCGAAAAGCGTTAATGAGGGATTGCTCTGAAGACTGTATTAGCTGGATTTTTGCCTTTTTCGAGTGGTTGGAGTTTTGAATAAACCCTAGAATTTATCCAACTGAGTTCCTGTGTTTTTCCGTACTTTTGGAACCTGTATACCGTGTGACTTACACATATGCAGCAATTCCAATAAAGCAGGATCAAAGATTGCCTTATATGCAAGGCAGAGATCACCTCTGAGGAGTCCATATGAAACAGAATAAAGTGACAGTAATTTCAGACGATCCTCACAGGACAGATGCTGAAGACCTTGAATGTTCCTTGTGAGGAACCTTTGTGGTCTCTCCAATTGCTGCAGGTACTTGAAAAGGTACAGACCAAAAGGGGCATTGTACTCAATTATTAGCCTGATGACGGAAGAGTACAGGGAGGGTATAACTTCTTTATCTCTGGAGGCAATGCCCTTACTCATGAGATGCTCTTCTTACCACTGTGGAGACATGGTGATCAAAGGTAAGGCTGCTGTTAACCTGTGTGCCTAGGTCTCTCACCACTAACTGCATACCTTGGGTGCTGTTATTGATGTGGTAGTTTGCAGGAACATCACTTGTACAAAAAGGGATGATAATGCATTTTTTTTCATTGAGTTTAATGCTATGACTCTGGCACCAGATATTTGTTTGTGTAAGACCCTCTTGTAGGATGTTCACATCATTTGGAGATTCTATGACTGTTCCCAGTTTGCAGTCATCAGCAAACCTTGTCACCCACAGACCTTTAGTTTTAGTTTGAACTTCTGAGAAATAGATTCCAAACAGCTGAGGTCCCAGGACTGATCCCTGTGGAACACCACTGCAAAGTGTCAGCTGTTGGAGGTGGATTCCCCTATTTTGACTATATGGTTTCTACCAGTGAGCCAGTTAGCGACCCATCTAATGACATATAGGATTATACCTAGCTGGGTGAGTTTATTAATTATGCCTGAGTGGAGGATAGCGTCAAAACCCTTGGATAAGTCTAGGCAGGCTGTAAACACAGATTTCCCCTCATCAAGGGCCTTGGTGAGTGTCTCAAAGAAGTCCATCTGGTTTAACAGGCATGATCTTGCTTTAACAAATTCAAATTTAGTAGACTCAAGTATTTGGAGGTTATGAATGTCTTTGTTGGTAAGGTCTCTGTCTTTTCTAATTTCTCCATATCGTTTGGGTTTCAAATACCATGATGGGAATGGACCCCATTCGTAAGTCAAAGTATGATTAATGTTCATGAAATTTGTATTATTTCAATCTTTGATGTCAGCCAAAAGTGCTCTTCACAGCACCCTCAATGTGCCCACTAATGACTCCTGCAATTAGTATGGGGTTACATGGATTGGTAACATATCTAAATATGATTGTAAATTATTTTTTATAAGACCTGTTGCTTCTGCTACTATTTGAACTACCTGGGTATCTTTCTTCCGCATGTCTCTTGTTTCTGCCTGCAGATCCTGGTATTCTATGACTTTGAGTCCCTCTGTACACAAGACACTATAATCACTGGGAGTGGTGATTTCAACGATCAATGCTACATTTGTCTTCTTTTCTTGGACCACTATATCCAGTTTTATAGCATCTATCTTTTGAACTGTTGGTAATGGGTGATCCCATGTGATATAAACTTCATCATTTTCTATGATGCTTTGCGGCTCATATTTCCTGTGTTTTTCAGCCACTTCAGTACCATAACGTTTGCACAATCCCCAGTCCAACAGTCTCGCCACATTATTATACCTTTCAGTATACAGCCCTTCAGCCATTAATGTGTTGTAACCAGCAACAAGGTGTGTGACTGTTTCCAATTTAGTTTTACAAAACCTACATTTGTCTGTTTCTCACATATGTTCAATGGACTTTGTAATCCAGCGTGTATGTTGCCCACTATCTTGGGCTGCCAATATTAACCTTTCATTTCTTGGTTTGATTTGCCTCTCCTTAACCATTCCTGCATTTGTTCATGATCAACATGAGGCTCTTCCAAAAGTTTTCTGTACTTGCAACTATATTTACGTTTTTTCCACATTTCTTCCCTTCTTATCTGGTCCTTTACCTTAAATTCTTTCTTTTGGTTTTTGGCACATTCAGTTTCTACCTGGTTTTCATCTACTTCTGGTTTGATTTCCATTCCTGCTTGATGTCGATATACTTCTGCGAAATTAAGCAGAGAGGTCATCTTAGATTTATTCTCCTCATGCTTCAAAACAATCACTACATTTGGATCTTGTGAGGTCAGGAGATATGTGTGGAGACCCATGATTGCAGATCTATACATGCAATCAGTTTCAAGGAGGCCCATCCCTCCTTCAGAACCGGGAATATATGATCTTGGTATACACTGATTTTTATAAATCATTTGGTGAGCATGAAGCATCCTTCTTGTTTTAATATATAATCCATCCAATACGTTTTGGGGTCAGTCAATCACTTCAAAATTGATTTATAGCTTGGATCTTGTTCCTAGATGTCAATGCTGTTCTCAGGATTAATTGAAGTCTTCTGAAGTATTCCTTACTGAGTCGTATTTGCATTTGTTCATGTTTTATTGCTGATCCTTCATCAATCCCCAAATATTTATACACTCCCTCTTGCTCAAGTTCTTTTATATCACATTCTTGTCCCAAACTGATGTTTTCCTGGTGCTGCAGTTTTCCTGCTTTAAAGGTTGCTTTTGCACATTTATCAAGACCAAATGACATTCTAATATCATCTGAAAAACTTTTGACAACCTGCAGCTATCCTTCCCGTTCATCATCTGGTGAGCTATACAGTTCTAAATCATTGACAAAGAGAAGATGAGACGTCATTAGACTTTGTTGTTTTCTAGGAGACAAATTATAGCCATGGCCTAAGCTGTTAAGTAAACAGCCTAATGGATTAATGGCAAGGCAGAATAGCAACAGTGACAGAGAGTCGTCCTGGAATATCCTCCTTTGAATTTTTATCCCTGGGATAATAAGCTATCCTTTATCATGGCTTAATTGCAAAGTGGTCGGCCATTTTTTATTGGTTACTGTAATGTAGTCAATCAGTATAGGGTGTATCTAATAAATTTTTAAGCACTCTTTTATCCATGAATGTGGGATACTATCAAATACTTTTTTGTAGTCAATCCATGCCATACTTAGATTTTTGCCCTTTTTACAGTTCTCCACTCTAACTTTATTTAACAACAAATGATCCTTTGTTCCATATGACTTTTTTTTATTGCCCTTTTGTTCTATTACCATAATTGAGTTTTCTTCGAAATGTCTATAAACTCTGTCAGCGTCATTTCCCATGTATAGTTTATACGCTGTTGGAAGGCAAGTTATTGGTCTATAATTTTTAGGGTAATTTACAGGTTCACTCTTAAGTAAGACCATTGTTTTTCCTGTTATTAACCAGTGCAGTGTCTGGTCAGGGTGTGAATATAAATAGTTCTTACTCATGGCTAATCCTTGTGCAAAGATGTTAATACTTTTAACCAAAAGTTAGGTACAACATCTGGGCCTGGGGTTTTCCAATTAGAGGCTTTTCTTAACTTTGTTTCAATCTCTCTGGCTGTCATTTCATCCCATTTTATATCCTGTACCTTTAAACATCTTATTTTTTCTTTTACTTCTTCTATCTATTTAGCATCTTTGTTATGTTCTACAGGATCTTCATAGATACTTCTCCAAAATGTATCTACTTCCTCTTTTTTGTGGTCTTTCAATTCCTTTTATCTTATTTCCCAATTCTCTATAAAACTTTTTTTGGGTCATCAGTAAGTTGCTTATTTTGTACTTTTCCCTTATATTTATTTATTTTATTTATTTATTTTATTTTATTTATTTTACATTTGTTAACCGGGCTAGTCTGGCTGGATACATGTCCATTTTCAGCAGAGGCCCGAGGAGAAAAGCTCCACTATCAGACTAAGACACTACAGTTTAGGAAGTCACTAATAAACAAACAATAACATAATGTAATAAGGCAAAATACAAATGCATATACAGTTTTCATGGACTAGTCTGAGTAGATGACAAACAAAGTTCAGACAAGGGGCTGAGGAGATAAACTCCAGTATTATAAAATACAAATTAAAGTTAAAAATATCACTAGTCACTAGTCATGACAACAAAATCAGGTGTTGGCAAAATGGTTATTATACAGTGTTAAATATGCAGGTTGCTAGTGAAACAGGTAAGTTATGTAGTTAAAGATAAGGAAAAGGGAGAAAATAAAGTAAACAGAATGTGGAAAAAGTACAGTATCTGTTTGGTACAGGTATTATGGACTTAGTAAAGCTCGGGAGTAGCCAGTCGGAAGGAGAGGGAAACAAAGATATTGATGAAATGCAAAGGTAGCAGTATTATAGGAGCTCAGCTAAAAGAAGCAAGACAGAAAAACAGAAGGTCAGAGGGGGAGGCAAACAGAAATTTGAAAAAAGAGTGATGGTACAAAAAAGGGGGCTACGGAAGTCAGTCTAAGTTAGAACAGGAGTGCAAAAGTACACAGGAGCAGACTAGAGTGAGTAATAAGGTTGCTGAGTTCAGTCGGGATTGGAGCAGGGACATAGCCAATGAATTAGTAGGTGAGTTTTCATCTGTTTTTTGAAAAGGTGACATGAGCCTAGGGAGGTCAGTTCTGCTGGAAGTTTATTCCAGTAAGAACCGATAGTGTTTGCAAATAAGGAATCCCCTGATTTATTATGAAATTTCAATGTGGTAACTAGAAGCATGTTGGCTGATCTGAGTGTAGTGAGATTTTTATAAGGTGTGATGATTTTATTTAGTATGGGTGTGTTGGAGGGGTAATGTAGAATTTTAAAAGTGATGATCAGTTGTTGTAGGAGTATTAGGTTTGGAAGTTCAAGCCAGTTTAGTTTCTTTAAGTTAAGACAGTGATGAGTTTGGAATAGAGAGCCAGTGGCAAATCTGGCTATACTGTGGTAGGCATTATTCAGTTTCTTAAGATTAGCTTTAGATATGTTGATAAAGGAAGGAGAGGCATACAATAATGTAGAAATAAGGTGAGTTTGGGAGAGCCACTCGGAAGTAGCAGTAAGAAAGGGCTTAAGTCTGTAGAGGCACCAATCTTTTTATTGACTGTCTTGATAGTTAAATCAATGTGATAGTCAAAATTCAGCTGATTGTCTATGGTGACACCTAGCAGTTTAGTGCAATAGTCAGGTTTGATGATAGTGCCATTACAGGATGCAATGGAAAAAGTGATTGGGGTGGATTTAAAGGTTGGGGTGAAGAGTAGTAGTTTTGTTTTTTTGGGATTTAGGAGGAGACAGATATGTTGAAACCATTTTTCTGCTGCAGTGAAGACCAATTGGGTAGCAGAGTGGAGTTCTGCTGGGGAAGAAGCAGAGCAGATGAGAGTGGAATCATCTGCATACTGTATACAAGTGGATGTCGGGAGGGAAGTGGGCAGGTTATTTATGAAAATTGAGAAAAGTAGGGGACCTAGGATGGATCCTTGTGGGACGCCAATAGTAACTGGGAGTTGAGAGGATAGATGGCTGTCCCAGAGGACTGCTTGTTTTCTATTAGTCAAGTATGAGTTGAACCATTGTAAAGCTTGTGAATCCAGTGAGAGGGATTTTAAGGTATCGAGGAGAAGTTGATGGTTGACCATATCAAACGCTTTTGAGAGGTCCAAGAATAGTGCAGAGGAGAACAGGTTGTTATTACGGTTTTTATTGATAGTGTCAGTGAAGGAGAGAAGGGCAGTTGAAGTACTGTGGTACGGTCTAAAACCATGTTGAGAGTCTACAAGCAAGTTGTTATTCAAGAGATAATGTAGAAGTTGATGGTGAATGCAGCGTTCCATTATCTTGGATAGAGGAGATAGAAGGGCAATCGGTCGAAAATTGGAGAGTTCATTGGAGTTTCCTCCTTTATGGAGGGGAATAATATGGGAGATTTTCCAGCAGGATGGGATTTTGGATTCAGTTATAGTTCTGTTTATTAAGATGGAGACTGGGTAGGCTATTTCGGTTGCAGCTAGTTGTAGATATTCGGCTGGAAGTTTGTCAGCAGAAGGGGTGCAGGGTTTGAGTTTAGATAGTAGTTTACGTATGTAGGTTGTTGAGATGGTATTAAACTTTAGCATGTGGGTACTGTTTTGAGTGGGGGTAATTTGGAGGGATGGGGGGGGAGTTATGGTGCTTGCAAGAGAGGTGACAGTTTGAGAGAAGAAGTTGTTGAAAGTGTTGGCTATTATGTTAGGTTGGGTTTGTGCTAAACTAGCTAGGGTAGGTGTTTTGGTGTTGCCTGGATGGAGTAGTTTGTTTATTCCTGACCAAAATTGTTTTGGGTTTTGATTTTGGTTTTGTTGATATTGAAAGTGGTAGTTTTTCTTATCCAGATAGGTAAGTTTCTTTGTTTTCTTTCTCAGGTGTTTGAAGTTTTGATGGTCAATAGGGTTTTTTGTGGACCTCCATTTATTCCATAATTTATTTCTAGCTCATAGTTTGTTTAGTTGTTTTAGAGAGCCATGGGGCTGCTTTGGAACTGACTCTGACTAAGCGGGAAGGGGCATGCTGGTTTAGAATTTGTAGGAAGGTATTGTTGAAATGGGTTATTGCTTCATCTATTGGGAGGTATTTTAGAGTTGACCAGTTATATTCCTTGAGTTCATTTTGAAAGGATGCTAGGTTGAATTCTGTTTTGTTGTATTTGGTACAATAAGTAGTTGGCTTGGGATTGTTGAATTTTTGTTTAGTGATAAAGGTAAGGAGGTGGTCGCTGATATTGTCAGGGAGTATTCCTGTTTTATAGGAGAGGGATTGTTGTTGGTCAGTATCCAGTCTAGAATGGTTTGTTTGTGGGTGGATTTCTGTATTCTAGTAGGGAGTTGATGGTTTGATGAAAGTTAAAGAGATTAAGGTGAATGGTGGGTGTGGGGATATGCAGGAGTACCAGTCAATATTGAAGTCACCTAAGATTATGGTTTCCTGGGAAAGCTACAGGAAACCCAGCTTAGGATATTTTCTAGGGTATTGATGTTCTTGCCTGGGGGGATGTAGGAGCATATTATGTTTATAGCCTTGGATTTATTAACGTGGAGTTTGGTACAAAGTATTTCAGCATTTGCTGGGGAGGCAAGGAGTCAATTAAGGCTACCTGAAGTTGGGATTTGTATAGGAGGGCCACTCCTCCGCCCTTTTTATTAAGGCGATCTTGCCTTAAGGTGTTGTAGGCTGGGGGAGTGAATTCGTTGTCTTTGGTACTGGGTTTAAGCCAGGTTTCAGTGAGACAGAGGATATCAAAGGCGTAGAAATCAATTAGGGCATGGAGTTGTGTGACTTTGTTGTTAATGCTACGAATATTTAGGTGAGCAATAGAGAGGGAGTCAGTGGAGAAGGGTGAATTAGAATAGTTAGCAGTTTGGTTTGAAGGGGTGTGATTGAGGAGGGTATTGGGACCGGGGTTGGGGTGGATGTCCCCATGTATTAGTAAAAGTGTTTGTGGGGTTTGAAAGACTTTAGTGTATTTGATAGGTATTAGATAGAACCGTTTGGAGGTTTATCTGTATATCTTCTAAGTTTTTCCACCTGTGCTGAAATTTTTAGTTTGTTATTTGCAATAGTGCATGATAGATCCTGGTCTGTTCTAATACTGTGCATTGCTTTAATCACATCTATCTTTCTTAGTATTTTTGTTGATCTATTCCCTCTTCTATGATCTTCTAACAATGACACTTCTTGTCTTAATTGCCTGATAGTTTTCTCTATTCGATACTTCCATGATGGCATTCGATTTCTCCCCTTCTTTCCCTCACTACCCTGTGTTCTTGTGGTAGAACGTTATTAGTTATTAGTTTAGCTGCACAGTAATATATTCTGTTTATCACATGGGTCTCTATGGACAGTCTTAATTACTACATTCATTTGTTTTATCAGACTTCTTACTTTTTGGGTTTTATTGACCTTCTGCAGTCTATTTTTTTCATTGATCTTAATATATCCATCAATGTCCATTAAATCAAACAACTCTTCTCTTAGCTCATTTTCTTCTAAACTGAATGCACATCCCTTGTTTTCCGTTTCCTATGGGCATTCTATAGAAAGTTCTAGGGCATCTTCCCATAGCACATTCTCTTCATTTTCATCCTGTGTCATCTGTTGCTCTATCATATGGGAACTCACTGGCCTATCACTCCTCAACATTGACTGCATCTTAGTTTCCAAAGTTTTCCTGTTCCTTTCCTTGCTGTCTAGCTTCAGGTGAATGTTTATGCTGGTTTCCTGTGGAAGGCTCCTAAATATCTGGATACAGCCCCTGACCAATTGTTTCCTGTTCCACTGGTTTCTCCTTAATTTGGATATCCATTGCTCTATCCTGTTGTGGTGCTTTCTGCATTTGATATTCTACACTGAATCCTTCTCTTTGCAGCTGTTCCATAACCTCAATTTCTATTTCTTTGACTTCTACATTACTAATCTCTTTTTCTACTTTTCCTCTTAATCTCCTTATTTTTTGTATAGTAAAGTTTTCCATATCCGGATTTCTTTGCCTGTATTTTTCTTCAAATATATTTGGTATTGCTCTTTTTGTATTGATTAATTTTGCTTTCTCCTTTGCATACATATTACACCATATTAAGTCTCTATTCCTTTCCTATATCCATATTTCTTCTTCACATGTCTCCTGATCTTCTTGCTTTTCCTTATTCTGGGGACTCACTCTATCATGCTGTGATGTATTCTGTTTTACAGCTTGTACATTAAATCCTTCACTTCACAGGCACTCCATAACTTCAACTTCTATTTCTTTAACTTCTGCTTTACTAATCTTCTTTTCCATATTACATCTTTGTGATATTAATTTTTTTATTGTGAAAATTTCATATCTGGATGCCTTTGCCTGTATTTCTCTTTGAATTTCTTTGAGACTGCCTTCTCTGTATTAGTTAACTTGGCTTTCTCCTTTGCATAAATATTACACCATATCAAATCTCTCTTTCTTTGCCATGTCCATATTCCTTTTTTATATTTTTCAAATATTTCTAGGTTTTGTTGTTTATATTTTCACACTTCCTCAGATGCTTCTTTTTCTAAACAAATCAAAGTTTCCTGATCTATATACTGTTTTTCAAAAATCTGTTGTATTAATGAACACAGACTTTTATCTGACGTTTCTGACAGTTTTTCCTACAGAAGTATTTTTCTTTCCTCTAATTTCCCTCTTAATCATTTTGTATATCTTGTGCCTGGAAATTCTGACCTTTTTACATAATAGTAACAACACATAATTTCGTTCTTATCCTCAATAGTCCACACTATTGTCTTTATGGCTCTTCTTTGGCCAATCAATTTTTGTGATTTTTGTGGACTGCTATTTCCTTCTACAACAAGGGGCCATCCTCCCTCTGGGCCTTGCCTGTTCCCATTATAGGAATGTTTCCGTATTTTGAGGATTCTACATTGTCATTTTTTTCCAGTACTGGCACCAATGCGCCTACCAGAATTGGGCACTTTTTTATCCTGGGTCTTGTGCACCTAGCTATCTTTTTTGTTTTTGACTTACTTCTGTCCATGATATATGCTATATAAATACAGTCTATATATCAGTGTTGCCTTGATGAGATTTTGTGAAAAACAGGGTCCACCTCATGAAGATACTCACCAAGACTTGAGGAGGAATTCAGTTTCAGCACTACTACTCTCCTTTGGTGCTGACTTTTCATCTCTCAATTAGGACCCCTGATGTCCATTATGATTGTCTTCATGGCCTTGCAGATAAGGCTAGTTAGATTAATAGGTCTATAGTTCCTGGGGTCAGTGGAAGCACCACCTTTGCACAAGGGGATAATGGTGGCCTTTTTCCATTCAACTGGGATGATGACAGTGTTTAGACTATGATTAAAAAGAGTATCTAGTCAGGTTGCTAATTCTTGTTAGAACCTGTGTAGGAAGCTGCCTGGGATGTTACCATGTACCATGGATGCTGCATTTTTGACCTTAGCAAGGCCGTTCCTGACCTGCTCTTTAGAGATACAGTGTAGAGGACAGGTGATAGGGATGTCTTGGGGTAACTGTGGCGGGGAGAGGAAAGCGAAGTTTTCACAGAACCTGTTGGCTAACAGGTTAGCAATGTCCACAAGCTCGGTATAAATGGTATTGTTAACTATCAGTTCTGCACAAATCTGAGCCTTTCCTTTTAGGTTACAGATGTAACTAAAGCACACCTTATGGTTGCCCTTTGTTGAGGAAGCTAATTTGGATTCATAGTTAGCTTTGGTGGACTTCACAAGGAGTCTTATTTTCTTGTTTAAGTTGAGGAGGGAATGTTTCTAGTTTGTGGCTCGCTTTCTCTTACTCTTAGACAACAATTTATTCCTCTTATTGTCAAGCCTGTTAATGGCAGTTGTCCACCAGACAGGTTTGCTCTTCCTTGAGGAGCTTGTTTTGGTCTTATCATATACAGCCGAGTCAATGCAATTGTTCATAGGTTCATAGGTTCATAGGTAGGTACTGGGCTATTGGCCCTAGGGCCTATATAAATCTAGCCAAAAAGGTACCCTGGCTTTCATCACTCAAGAAAATTATTTTCCAGTGCCCCTGCCGAGCAGAGTCACAGAGGTGATACCTGAGGTGAATTTCCTATTTCCCATCCAATCATCAAGATTTTTCTTGAAGAGTGCTAATGAGGAGCTTTGTTTGATATAGATAGGTAGTTTGTTCCAGAGTATGGGGAAGTCCATGGGGCAGGAATGTATCCCTCCAGCATGTTCTGTTTGTTGTAGTGACAAGGTTAGGTCCCTAAAGCGTGTAGCTTGGAGTGGTTTCTATAAGTGGAGCATGTCCAACAGCTCTGGGTTTAACATAGCTTTGTATGTTAGGCAGAAATTGCCTCTGAGTAGGTGATATGTGATGGAGTAAAGCTGGAGTTTTTTGAGATGGTCTGAATAGGGCATCTGTTTGAGGCCAGTAATCCTCTTTGTGAGGTATTTCTGCAGCCTTTCCAGTTGTTGTAGATGTCTTGTGAGGTACATACCAAAAGGGGCATTGTACTCTATAATGGGTCTAATGAGTGATGAGTGGAGGGGAACAATGACCTCTTTTTTCCTGGATGAGAAACCTTTTGTAATGAGGTGTACCATGTAGAAGGATTTCCTCACTACTGTGGTGATGTGATTATCAAAGAAGACACTACTGTCTGTGTCCCAAGGTCTCTTATCACACTTTCAGTGCTAAGTAGACTACCACCTATGTGGTAGCTCATAGGTGCAGAATTTTTACCAAAGGGGATGACAACACACTTTTTGGCATTGAACTTGAGGCCATGGCTTTGACACCCAGGCATCTGCCTCTGTGAGGCCCTTTTGTAGGATGGCCACATCATTAGGAGTTTCGATTATGGCTCCTAGTTTAAAGTCATCTGCAAATTCATTAGCCAAAGAGCTTCTGTGTTAGCCTGTACTTCAGAAAAGTAGATACCAAACAGGAGAGCACACAGGACTGAACCCTGTGCTACTCCACTTGTCACTGGTCTGAAATCAGATTTGGAGTCTGCCACTTTCACAGTGTGGGTTCTGTCAGTGAGCCAATTGGCAACCAATCTTGTGACATAGGGATTTATACCTAGTTTAGTGAGTTTATCTATAATTCCAGAGTGAAGGATGGTTTCAAAAGCCTTGGCAATATCTAGATAGGCTGTGTGAGCCACCTTATCCTCATCTATGGCTTTGGCGACTGCTTCAAAGAAGTATATCAGGTTTAGGAGACATGATCTGCCTTTTACTAACCTGAACTGAGTGGGGTCCAGAGTTTGGAGAATACCGATGTCTTTGTGTATAAGATCCATGATGATACGTTCCATGGCCTTGCAGGCCAGGCTCATTAGGCTAATGGGGCAGCAGTTCCTGGGGTCCATGGTGGCTCCCCCTTTGTGGAGTGGGATAACCATTGCTCTGCACAATTCAGTGGGCACAAAGCTTGAGGTGAAACTATGATTGAACATGGTGCTTAGGTGGTGTGCCAGTTCATTCTTCAGTTCCTGTAGAATGCAGCCTGGGATGTTGTCATTTCCCATGGATGCTGTGTTCTTGGCTTTGGAGAGTGAAGTTTTTACCTGTGCAGCCATGATTACAGGAACTTTGCATTCTTCCGGTATAGAGAGGGGCCCTTTAGGGGGTGAGGGGGGACTAAAGTTAGCACTGAACATATCTGGAGGATGTTGGCAACATCAGTTGGTTCTGTATATTTAATGCCATTGTGCTGTAACAGAGCAGATCTGAGTGTTGCCATTGAGATTCTTCACATAGCTATAGAATGCTTTGTGGTTGTCTTTAGAATCAGTGGTGATTTTGTTTTCGTAACTAGCTTTGGAATATTTTATGAGGGATCTCAGCTTCAGGTGTTTGTATAAAGCATTTGTGTATAACTCAGCATAGTTGCCAGTTTCATCTGAGGGAGGAGGTGCAGTGAAGCTATTTATACTATTACATAAAACTTTATAATATTCTTTGAAGAAATTTTTTAGTTTAGTTTGTGCTACAGAGGTTCAGGTGTGATAGTAACTTCGAATGACACTGATTTATGGTTAAATCTCACCAGGAAAGACCTCACAAGAGGGGTGCTACAGTGGTCCTTCATATTGTTGAGCACCAGATCCGGGATGTTGGCACCCTCTATTGGGGTATTAGCTAGATCCAGGTCTTTGGAGTTTATGATGTCGAGGAACATTTGGGCAAGTGAGTTTCCACATGAGTAATTTCCCCAGTCAATGATGTTTGGATGTATCTTGTTAGACACAAGTAGATTCAAATGATTCATGGAGAGGGTCCTACAGCTGGCAATGACCTGAATAGGTGTCCTGCTAACAGTTAATTGCACTTGAAGTATCTCCAGGGAATAATGCTGTCTAACTAATTTGGGGGTGTATTTATCTTTAATGACTATTGATGCACCACCTCCATTTAGTTTTCATGCCTTCAGTTTGTGGTCTGAATGTATGGAAGGAGGTGTAGCCTGACATAGTTGGGGTGCTCTCCACAGCCTTGAATTAGGTCTCAGTGACTGCACAAATGTCTATATTGTCCACAGTGAGGACAGCTTCTAGTGAATGTAGTTTCATGCTAAAACTGCTAGCATTTAGCAACAAAACCTAGAGGTTGTTCTTTGATGGAGTTCATACATCGGGAAATTCGTCCTTGAGACACTCCCCAAAAAAGACACTATGGAGGTAGCAAAAGCCTTGGTCAGCAGCCAAAATCCCATGGGTGACAGATGAAGACCATCTCTGGCAAAGCACTGAGTTCTGTCGATCATGTCACCCTAGGCTGGCAGATACTGTATCCCCTTGGAATGACACCAGAAACTAAGTCAATTATTGAAGTCAGTAATTTTCTGCTTGTATTGAGGCATCATCCTGGGTGAAGATAAAGTGCTGCTTAAAGCTTGGGTTATAACACCCCCCAACCATTACTAAAGAACAGTTCATTAATGCATTTCCCAAGGCCAAAAACACTGCATCAATGGTCCTGGAAAACATCCTGAGATGTTTAATAAATAGCATGAAACATGACCGCTCTGGTCCACTTGAATCACTTTTCAACTGAAGCCTTCTTTCCGATTTTGTGACCAAGGAATGGAAGATGGCCAAAGTCATTCCCCTTCACAAAGGAGCTCCAACCACCAATCTGGGTAACTAAAGGGCCATAAGTCTTACCAGCCTCATATGTAAGGCCATGGGAAAAATCATTATGAACATGATAAATGAAGCCATAGGTAACCTGCAAATACTGGATCCATCACAGTTCGGCTTTGTTAAAGGAAGGTCACGCCTATTAAATCTGGTGGACTTTTTGACAGGATCCCCAAAGCACTGGATGAAGGTAAGACTGTGCACACAGCTTACCTCAACCTGGTCAAGACTTTTGTTACAATACCCCACTCAGGCATTATAGACAAGCTCACTAATTTAGGTATAAATCCCTTTATTGCCCAGTGGATAGCCAACTGGCTCACTGATAGGACCCATGAGGTCAAAATAGGTGAGGCCACTTCCACCAAAAGGCCAGTTACTAACAGAGGCCTCTAGGGATTGGTACTGTGCTTGCTCCTTTTGTTATCTATTTCTCTGAAATGGAAGGAAATGCTGAAGATTTATGGTTGACTAAGTTTGGAGATGATTACAAGCTGGAGGTTATCGTCAATTTCCTTGCAGACACTAGCATTCTTCAAGGTCTATCTCTGACTAATAAATGGTGCCAAAATCATGGTCATAAACTCAATGCTAAGAAATGCAAAATTGTACCCTTTGGGAAATCAACTTTCCTGGCTAATTACCATGTTGATAATACACTGCTAAGAGTCAATCCAGTGGTCAGGGATCTGGATACTCACATAGACCGCAACCTTACCTTCGACCACCATGGGACCACAGTGGTGAGAAAATCCTTTTATGTTGTGCAACTTATAAGTATCACTTGCATACACAGAGACCATTATCCCCTTGTACTTTGCACTTACCATACCGATCATATAGTACAACGGTCCCTTTGGTATGTACCTGACTGGGCATATGGAGCAACTAGAGCAACCTCAAAAAAAGAATACAAGGTGTAAAAAACCTACTTTATGCAGAACACCTTAAAGCCCTTTTCCTGTACTCAATCTTCTACAGATTTCTGAGGGCTGATCTATGGCTGGCTTATAAGGCATCTGCAAACCCCACAATTATGAATCTCCTACACATTCGTAATTCAAAGAGTTGAATTTAAGTTCAGACACTTTATTGTCATCATATAGCACAACAAAATTACTTTTATGACATCCTCAGGTGTATCTAAATAACAATGTAAATAAAGTAATCATACTAAAACATCAAATTTAAAAAAAACTACCTCATACAGTATTAAATAATCAAAGGACTAGAATGCATTATTATTACCCAATGTGCAAAAACTTAAATAGAAATACAAGGTCTAGGGACTTGAATTTTGTCTGTGACATAAACAGAATATGCTAGAGAGACATATATGTGTCCCAGAGACTGTCTCTCTTATGGAACAGGCTTCCCATTCATGCAAAGCTGAGTTCATCTATTACCAAATTTAAGCATAACCTAGACAAGCAGATGAGGAATAGAAATTTTACACCGGGCCTAGCAGCCATGTCTCTTATGGACAAAGGTAGCTTATAAATGCCTGTCACTCAATGTCATTTTTGGATGTAGAACATCATTATTCTTTCTGGAGAACTTGGCTAGGCTTAGAAAGTCCCATTGGGTCATCAGTCTAGTAATAGTCTATGAATCTATGAAAAAAATTCATAATTATATCCATTGGGAAAATGAGCACCTCTGCAAATTACAACATTGATAACACACCCCTAAGAGTAGACCCATTGAAAAGGGACTTGAGAACTCAAGCTGACAGTAACGTGAACTTTGATCAACATGTGTCCACAGTGGTGATAAAATCCTTCTATGTGGCTCAACTTATAAGTAAGGGCATGTCATCCAGATCTAAGGAGATCATAGTGCCACTATCCTCAGTCCTTATCAGACCTGTAATGGAGTACAATGCATCCTTCAGCATGTTCTGACATCCTACCTATCTCTAACCTCTCTCCTCTATCCAAGATAGTTGAAAAATGTATTCACAAGCAGTTAATAAAATTTATCCTAAATAACAACCTCCTCACACCCACACAACATGGCTATCGTCCTGCACATAGTACCACAACAGCACTATTAACCTTCACAGATACCATCTACAAAGCTTTGGAGCAAAGTCATTATACATCTGTACTATTACTTGACCTGTCAAAAGCTTTTGATACAGTGTCTCACTCCATATTCCTATCACAGATCTTCACTGTAGGCTGCTCAACTACTGCTCTAAAATGATTTTCTAATTGCCTAACAGAAAGACAACAATGTATCAAATGGTAAACTAGCTTATCCATATACAAAGTAAACAGTACAGGCTTTCCTCAAGGATGCATTCTGGGACCTTTTCTTTTTAATATATTTGTTAACAAACTTCACACTGCCTCACCTCAAAGCACCATTATCCAATATGCTGACTGCTGACAATGCCACCATCATCTCCACCTCAATTAACCCCATTCACCTGTCAGTCACTGCTCAAAATGCCTTTACCTCTGTCGAAACTTGGCTAAACAATTCACAGCTAATACTTAATCCAAACAAAACTAAGGTTTTACTATTCTCACCATAGCCTCTTACACTTGACTTTAAAATATACTCACAACACACAGATCGAAATTGTCAAGCATGCAAAACTTCTAGGAATAACCATAGACAACAAGCTCACCTATGAACAATACATATCTGATGTAATAAAAGAAAAAACTCATATCAAACTAGGTAAACTTTACAGACATAAAGAATTTATGGACACTTCCACTAAAATACCCCTTGCTAACACCCTCATACTTCCTACCTTTTTTTATGCAGCCACTGTTCTCACTAATCTTCATATAACACTCCTGAACAAGCTCCAATCATGCTGTCATAAGATTGTGAAATGTGCCACTGGGGTATCTTACCGTACACACCATTGTGATGCCCTATAAAAACTCAGCTGTTTAGAATTTCCTCACTATCTCAACCTAGTACAACTCTCTGGCTCATAAAATAATATTTAACCCAGATAGCTGCCCTGATTTAAAATCTATCTTGTTACCTTACACCCCACCTAGAAACCTTTGCTCTACTAACAAAATCCTCCTGCAAGTATATAAACCCACAAAATGAGCAGGCCAAATTACCTACTCTCATGTTATTGCTAAATTATGTAATGCTTTGCCATCTAAATTTTGTAGCATTGAAACCTTCAAGACTTTCAAACTAACGATGAAAGAAACACATTCTCAAAAATCACATATGTTCTTGCTCCCAAAAACACGTACTGCAATTTCCATAATTATTTCCATCCTCCTTCCATTCCTCTTAACTCTTTTCTGCCCTTCTCAGAAGTCATCCTGTTATCCCAGTCAATAAAATATACTGACTGGTCCTGTACATAACCATCACCTTGTAAGCTTACAAGCATTACTCTCAGCCTCTATTCCACCTCAAACTCCTCTTCCCCTAGCATTCTTCTGACCTCACTATTGACCTAGATAAATCATACTAATACACCTATACCATTAACTCACCTTTCTTCTGCCCTAATCTAAACCTTTGATCTATCTCCCCTCCTCTCCATACCAGCACATCACCCATATCTGCATTTCTACTAACCTTAAAGTTAACACTTTAATGAAAAGGAAAATTTAATCCAATGAATGATCTAACACTACCTGTTTTCTAAACACAATTATATCTATCCACCTCTCCAAATTGTCATTTATGTTTCAATTGCTGTGAATGGATAACATCTTATTGTAAATTATTATATCTCAGACAATGTGACATACATATATAATGTTCACTAATTTTGATTGTCTGCTTAAACTTTTTATTATGTAAAGTTTGTATTGTGGAGCTTGTCTCCTCAGGCCTCCACCGAAAAGGGGTCTGTGACCCAATCAGACTTTCCAGTCACCAAATGTCAATAAATAAATAAATAAATAAAATGTTCCTGATCAGGCAATTGCAACAACTGGAGTGGTCACACAGGTTTCTTATTAAAAGAATCTTCTTCTTCTTTCTGCTTTTCCCAGTTAGGGGTCACCACAGCAGATCACCTGTCTGCTCATGACTGGCAGTGGAGTTTTACAGTGTCGAGTTGCCAGCCCGGCTTCCAACCTTCCACAGAAGGCACACACATGCACGCACTCACACCTAGGGCCAATTTAGAGTGTCCAATCCACCTACAGCATGTCTTTGGGATGCGAGAGGAAACCGGAGCACCCAGAGGAAACCCACGTGACCACAGGGAGGACATGCAGACTCCGCACAGTAGGCACCCCTGTCGAGGATTGAGCCGGAGAACCTCTTACTGTGAGGGGGGCAACGCTAACCGCTGCACCACTGCAGCCACCCCAGGTTTCTTACTAAAAGATTATAGGGTGTAAATAACATGGACAATAAGGACTACCTCAATGCCCAGTCCCTGCACTCAGTTTTCGCACAAAATACTAAGGGCAATCTATATCTAACCTACAAGGCATTCTCCAATCCATTCCTGATGGATCTGCTACACATTCACAGTACAAACATCATTGGAATTAACTAATCTAAGTATATAAACTTAATCTGTGACATAAACAAAACATGTTGGTGAGACAGGTATACATCTCAGAAATCACCCCTTCTCTAGAACAGACTCCCCATTCAAGTGAAGCACAGCTCTTTCCTAAGCCTATTGAAACGCAGTTTAATCAATGGATGGGAAATCATAAATTCACTGCTGCCCAGACACCTGTGTCCTTTATGCACAGGCCTAAGGCACAAGCATATACCAAAGCTATTCTAGCACATGAGTATTGATAGATTGGAAATGGGGCATGAAAGGCTAGGCTTAAAATGGCTCCAGGACCATTAGCCTAGTATCTTCCTAAGATCCTCTGTTTCTATGGTAAGTAAACTAATCCTCGTTCCATCAATGAAAACATGAAGGCAAAGTAGTTATCAGTATAACAAAAGGTTTAGAGGTTCCTAGGGTTTTAATATGCTTACGTCCAAACAGAGAAGTGAGAAGCTCAAACACAGCAGGATATTGACAGTGCCTTCCATTAAGTAAATTATCCCCATATATCCCCATATCATCCAGACTGGTTTTAAAATTTGCCAACAAAGTACCGTGGTGTGTCAACAGCAATTATATTCCAGAAACAGTGGGACACATGGGTTAAGGTATCTGTTGCAATAATTAGTATTGTTAATGTGGTGCTTTATCACAGATTCTATTAAGGTGAAGAAGCTCAAAAAACAGAGTAATTCCTACAATATAAGGCAAAAGGGATGTACTAGTGTTCTTGTTCTAGTTGTTAAGTATGAACATTTGTCTGTCTACCTACTTCTCTGAATAAACTACATGAAGCGTCAATAAGGCTTCTTTTTTTCCTACCAAAAGGAGGGCATCTGAGAGAGAGACCCCTGGATTCAGCAAACATCCGTGCAGAAATAACATATTCCTGCATTGAAGAAACCATTCCTGTGCAGCATGGCAGCGTGCCATGCATATATATGAAGGCGCACTGCCATGCTGTAATATGTACACAGGGATGTGTATGAGTGCAGGGGGATGTGTTTGAGAGCAGTGCTCTCACAATACACATGCCTCCTGCACACCAGAATTGCTGTACGGTAATTTAAAAAGAACAAGATCACTTGTTACACCTCTCAACCCATTACAGTAAGAAATCTGGACAAAGCTATAAGGGACAACTCTGAAATACTGCCATTACAAACTTCGGAAGTTGACAGAATAACAGGTTTTGCATTAGCATGAAATTTGTGAAGGGTTTGAAGTCTAAAACACATACCTCACAACCTGTTACAGAAAGAAATATGGACAAAGCCATAAGGGACAACTCTGAAATATTGTCATTACAAACTCAGAAAGCTGATAGAATAACAGGTTTAGCATTAGCATGAATTTTCTGAAGGGTATGAAGTATAAAATGTAAAGTCTGTCATTACTGTCAAACTTCAGTCTTTAATGATGTGCCAGAGAGCCACAAGTTTATGAAAAGTGGACCAAGAATATAATGCAACTATCTGAATATACTGTGAAAAGTTATATGTCATCAACATTTGCAAAGCACAGCCCCCAACAAATAAATCTATTTTTTTTCACAACTGCCATGAAGTTTAAGCATAGATGTGCGGGTATGCCCGTTACTTAGCTATGCTTAGCCCAGCTGAAACAGCACAAGAAGTTAAATAGCAATAGACACCCAACATAAGCAGCAGTGCAATACTGTAACAATTAGAGTATATTCATTGCAAGTAGTCATTCATGGTTCGAACCTCATCCAAGCCATTTCCATTTTGTATGTCAACTCATTACAATTTTAATTTATTTGTATATTAATGTAGGAAGTAACTTATATTTCTCAACCAGAGTTGTGTATTAGGCCCAGATGGCAGGTGTCAGTGTAATAAAGTTGTGAAACCCCCGTATAAACACAAGTGCCCTATACAGTATAGTCACGCAAGAATAAATGTAATGAAAGCACATTGCGGGATGCCAGGGAAGGTAAACAAATGTATAATATGTCATGAATGATGAAACAATCCCATACCGGGGGTAGTCCATAAAATAAAACATAAGCAATGCTAAGCATTGCACAGCTATGCTGACCGGGTGTAAGCATTGTGTAAATATGAATGCTTAGCAATAAGTAGCCCAGCTAATTGGATTTGCCCATTGGTAAGCAGTGCTGAACCTGCCCTTTTAAGCACTGCCAACTTTAGCTAAGCAGGTTTGCCTGTAGCTTAGCTTAGCGCAGCATACTCAAAACCATCCTATCATGGCAAAAGGTGGAAAATCAGCCATATTTAAACCTTGCATGCAGGAATACAGCTCATAACTGGTTGTAGCTCCCCTCTGTATGCAGTATGGCAGGTGCTGGAGAGGGCATGTGCTTTTGGGTGCAGTGCTGGGGCATACAGGATTCCAAGGTCATGGTAGGACTCCGTGTAAAAAAACATGATGTGAGACTGCTGCAGGACCAGTACCAGGCCTCCCAATAAAAAGCGGTAGCCTGGAAAGTCTTGCCCATGATCTCATCAGTGCCACTGGAATCCCTCGGACTAGTGAGCAGGTCCAGCACCACTATGCCAACTTGAAGCGGAAGAAGAGGGAGCTCTTGGAACAGTGGGTCCAAGAAGTAAGACAGAGGGGTGATGTCCCAGCAGTGTGTAAGTATCCATAGCAATAACTGTTTACCAAAGTCCAGCCTGTGTATGTGATGGATAGGTATGCATAAATGTTTCTCTGTCTTCATTACAGCTCCAGCTGAGTGGGTATCGAAATAGGAAGCCCATGCCAGCAGGTTGCAAAGGCTGTGTCGCAAGGCTGGTGGGTATTATTCATACCAAGTAAATATAAAGGAGTAGAATGTCACCTGCCATTATTAAAAATGGGTATGGTTTGTACTGTATAAAGCAGACAATATTACAGTAATAGTCTCATATATAGTTCATTCCCTCCAGTACAGCCCTTTGGAGTGTGTACCTTTAACTCCCAGTGGGTGTGGCTTCAGCCTTTAAAAATGAAGTTATTACCTTAGAGTTCTAACAAACAGTCATTGACAGAGGCCATATAGCAATACAGTTGTGTTTGCCATCATGTATGCTTCAAGATAAAATATTCTGATACCTTGTATGTAGCATGGTTTTGGAATTATTAATGCAAATATAAACAGGCAATGTTTGACACCTAGAGGCACAGTAGGCAGTAACTGCAGAAATGCCTGGAGACATCACTCGGCTGTAATGAGTTAATAAAAATGTAAGTGCTTGTCAATAAAATTCAAAACCCTGGACTGGTTGTGTTACTCTGGTATGCTATGATTTGAAGTGTGTACAGGTTATGCATAGCAGCTATAGCTCTGAAAGTATTAAACAATCAAATCTCATCTGACAAAGTCAGTGCCTCTATAACACATGAGATTAATTGATATTACAAATGTCATGCACCAAGATATGATATCTGAATAATGTAAGTGCTTGTCAATAAAATTCAAAACCCTGGACTGGTTGTGTTTACTCTGGTATGCTATGATTTGAAGTGTGTACAGGTTATGCATAGCAGCTATAGCTCTGAAAGTATTAAACAATCAAATCTCATCTGACAAAGTCAGTGCCTCTATAACACATGAGATTAACTGATATTACAAATGTCATGCACCAAGATCTGATATCTGAATAGTAATGTTGTGTTGACCATTGTTTTCCAAAAATTGCTATGTGAAAAGATATGTATAGTAATGTATGTATGTATAAGAATATTGTAATTTCAAGGTAAGATCGTAAAACAAAGAGAGAATGAGAAAGAAATCATTCAAGGAAGAGAAAGCAGTTTCTCAATAGTTCCCTCTGATGAACTGCCCACTTGTTATATTTTTATCAGAAAGAGCCATGGTTCGAATCCCAGGAGTGGTAGTAAGCTGTATGCATACTTTGAACTAGGATTTTGTGAAAATGTGTATAAACACTCAGGTAGTATTAACAAACATTTCCTCCACAGGTCTTCCAGGTAAGATAAGGTATAAAGTAGCTGTAAGAATGCTGTAGTTATACTGTATCAAACACCCATGGTTGAACCCCAAGGCTGCAAATGATAGCAAGATAAGTACATACACCAAGTGGTCTCCCCTAAGAAATATTCAAAAGTGTCATGGTGTCACACCTACAGGTCCCTGTTAACAACAACCAGGGTGACTGATAGAAATCAAGGCAGAGTGTGTCAGTAGCACACACACACACACACACACACACACACACACACACACACACACACACACACACACACACAGTATGAGTGCACATATGTAACTCTGACTATGGGAATATGGGAAGAAACAGTCATGTAGTATTAACAAACATTCCCTCCACAGGTCTACCAGGTAAGAGAAAGTTCAAAGCTACTATAAGAAGGCTGTAATTATACTGTGTACACACATACCACTGCCCAACCCAAGGCTATAATTGTTGTAATAATACCTGTAGAGTAATGAGTAGAGCAATGATCATTAATGCTGTGACCACTGCAAGAATCTACATTTGTTAACTGACATCTCTCTCTCTACCCCACCTTATCTTCACCAATAATCTAAACACATAAATGAATGGTATGTTTTCCACCAAACCTACTGTTGGGACATGTGTTCTGTTCAACAAACATTAAAATTTCCAATTAATGTTCCCTGTTCAAATACTATCATTGGTGGCCTGTTGCTATCAATGTAACCTGCAAGCTAGTGTAATGCCCACTGGGGTTCCATATATGCAAGTGTTCTGTTTTCTATACAAATGTTCCAAATCTGTTAATATGGGTTAATGGGAATCCTCATGCATGCTGTTATAACTAATCCTGGAATGGGCGCGGACAGGATCCTGTTACCTGAAGCCAGGTCTAGGGTCTAGTACACAGTGAGATCCACAAGGAATTGGGAAATCTGCTACACCAGCTTGAGGACCATGTGGTGCAATTAGAAGGACAGCCTACCCCTCCTGCTCAGCCCCCAGCACAGCCACCTTTGGGGCTGTGAAGGTGCAGTGGTGTTTACCCCCCGCATGTGTCATATACCGTCCCTGTATGCTCTCTTGTCTGTCTTGTCTGTTTTCCTACCCAGCCTTCCTCCCCAAATATACCTACTATCCTACCCCATCATCCCACTCTCACCTTAAAAAAGGGCAATCTATTCCCAAAAAAATATTTTGCCCCATACATAGCTGCCCATTTCACACACGTGTCTGCTGGACACATGTAATCTTGTCTAACTGGCTTCACAACACATTATTGTTGTCCTCAACCATCTCTCTCAGGGGTTTGAGTGGCCAAATGTACCTTCAAATTCAGTATATATGCACAGCTGTTGCTGTAGAAGAAATTGACATCTATGGACCTTCTCTACATCCATCCTGCACATCCCTAGCTATCTTTCATATTGTTTTACCCTCTTTGTGACCCCCTTTTCACCACTTTCCTATCATCCCTTTTTTCTTTTCTTTTAAAGAAATTAGTGTGGAGGTAAGTGGGAGTAAGCAGTAGTAAGCGTGAGTAAGCCTTTTTGCACAGTGCTAAGCAATGCCTGCACAGATTAAGCACTGTTAAGGCTAACTGTCTGTAAGCATATCTAACCGGAAGTTAACATTGTTTCCCACTATGCAAACCCGTGAAAACCAACTTAGAACTGCTTAAAAGTGCCTTAATCATTTAGGTGTTTGAAATACAAAATATCTGATTAAATGCAACTAATACAGAAAAAAATAAGATACTCTGCTGTCTTGCTCAAAGCCTTCAAGTAGTACAACAGTAAAAACACACTTGCCTTGAAGACAAGAATCAATTAACACTTAATTACAGATGCAGTCCAATAGCCTCCAATTACACTCTGTAGTTAACCCCTAGGGAAAAATATCAATTGTTACAATGTAAATGGATCCTGTACATAACAATGCTTAACATCAATCTGTACTATCACACTGACAAACAGAACTGTGTGCAAAACAGTAAGCTCTAACCCACCACTGTCCCCATGGTGAAATGTCTGAAAACATCCAGCCATATACCTTTGTATTTCTTATTAGCAATATCCCTCGCATGTTCTAACAACCCAGGTTAAAAACATTTTATACCCATCCCCCATACAATGTCTTACAAGGGCATATAACAGCATTATCTATACACTGACCTCTTGACTGTACAGGGTCACACATGTTGCCCAGCTGCAGCCCTCACATATATGGCCCCCAGCCCACAACATGTGTGGGAGTCCACAACATTACTGGCGATGATGGCAGGAAATTCAGCACTAAATAATGATAGACCATACCTATCAACCTCTTACTGCATGACATCTGTACAAAGCCTGGTATAAAAGTGGAGGACAGAGGCCAAAACACAGGGTCATATTTGAAATATTGCTGTTATACACTGTGAAAGTTGCTGGTGTTACATGATTTATTGGAACATACCCTTTCCAAGGAATATGACGTCAGAAACACAAATGGATTTTGTCATGTACTGATAGCAATCAACAGAGACAATGCCACTGATTTGTTAAGGACAACACCTATGTGGGGAACAGGCAAAACATAACAGCAACACCTCTGGCCATCGTGTTGAGAGCTATGCAGACAGACTGCATTCCATGCAAAACTGGCATGTACACACAAACCCTGTAAAACTAGCAGTATTGCAAGCATATAACAGCAATACTTACACTCTGTCCCTAGGTCTGGAACCTTATACAAACATGTAGTTGACCTATGTCCACAAGTGTTGTTGTAAGAGGTATTCCTACCTGCTGTCTCTAACACTACTGCCCCCACACATGAAGGATGTCTTCCACACAGGCAAGGTAAAGGGACAATGCCCACAAGATGTAGTCATTTATAGTAGTGGGTTGCTATGA
The DNA here is from genome assembly GCF_019279795.1 of Protopterus annectens. NCBI lineage: Eukaryota > Metazoa > Chordata > Ceratodontiformes > Protopteridae > Protopterus > Protopterus annectens. The sequence goes on along the minus strand of NC_056740.1, from coordinate 510,711,187 downwards.
CATTGGCTATTGGAAGAACTACACAGCTGCCTGCATGCAATTAGCAAGTGGTGGAACACCTATTGGTGCAGAGGCCATCATCTAACCATGAGTATCACCTACAAAAGGCATACTGCAACCTATTCAAACCAGCTCAATCCTTGTACTGGAGAGATAGAGAGATAGAGAAAAAAACAGAAAAAAAATAACAAAAATAATACTAAAAAAAATAACCAAACCAAACAAGAAAGACATCAACTGGAAAACAGAAGAGAACATAATAATAACACGGGTATGTGAAACATGTAAGCATGTAACTGAATGTAGTACTTGGTGTGTAATAATGGGATAGATGATTTTGAAAGAATTATATGTGCCATCAAGACTTGCTGTAATGATGTCCTGCTGAACAACTATAATGGACATAGCATCTGGCTCTGTCTGCAGTGGGCCATACCTGTCAACTGTGCAAATCTTCGTAGAATATCAAGATTTACCCATAATAGTGTTTGGTCTGTTCCTACTAACATCTATATTAGTCTGGCAAATAGCGGGCGATGGAGGTCATGAAGTAATGACAAACACTTGAGTTTCAGACCTCACCACCTTCAGAACAGTCATGGTAATGCAAAATGTATTATGATACACAAACTTCATAGGTTTGTAACAGGCATATTTAGGATCTGTCCCTATATATATATATATATATATATATATATATATATATATATATATATATATCCCCTAATGTTAGGCTTTGCCCACATGTGATACTCGAAGAGGTGGATAAGTCAGGTGACAGCTGAGGAGCCTGACTCACCCTAGGAAAGGACAGCTCACATATGGCAACCACTAGAGTTTCTGTCAGTCATGACTGTGCCACTGCTAGGCCAGTTAATGAGATGTTTCCCATATCTATAAGTTACCTGTGAATATGAGTATTATACACGTTTGTACTGTACATCTAAGAAACCTATATATGCCATATGCATAGTAAAGTACTGTTACAGATTCATAGGTTCATAGGTTCATAGGTTCATACTAGGCTATCTGCCCAAGGGCATTTATAAGCCTAGCCCATAGTTATTTGGCTTTCGCCACCCCTTTAGTTTGAATAAAACTATGCCTATTATTTTGCTGTGCCTCTGTCAAGCAGTGACACTGAAGTAATCCCTGGGGTATATCTGAGATCCCCCATCCATTGGTCAAGATTCCTCTTGAACAAGGCCAGTGAGGTGCTCTGCCTCACATGTACCGGGATTTTGTTCCACAGCATAGGGATTCTCTGGGTGATGAATCTGTCCCTCCAGCACATTCTATTAATAACCGTGTCAAGGTTTAAGTCTCCCCGCCCTTGTGGTTCTGAGGGATCTAGATTTTTTGAGGTGAAGCATATTCATCAAATCAGGGTTTGACATGGCCTTATATGTCAGGCACAGGTCACCTCTGAGCAAGCGGTATGAGACTGAATAGAGCTGGAGTTCTTTCAGTTGGGCAGCATAAGACATATTTTTGAGACCCTTTATCCTTTTGGTGAGGAACTTTTGGGGCCTTTCCAGCTGCTGCAGGTGTCGGGTCAGATACATTCGAATGGGGCATTGTACTCAATCATAGGTCTAATGAGTGATGAGTACAGGGGCGATGACCTCCCTTGATCTAGATGTGAATCCCTTCATGATCAGGTGGGCAATGTAGAAGGTTTTCCTAACTACTTTAGCAACATGAGTGTCAAGCGAAGGCTACTGTCAACCTGGGTCCCCAGATCCCTGATGACTTCTTCTGTGCTCAGTGGATTGCCACCTATATGGTAGCTAGGGGTAACCTTGTTTTCCCGAAGGGTATGACTATGCATTTCTTGGCATTTAACTTTAGGCCATGGCTCTGGCACCAGTTATCCGTTTCTGTGAGGCCCTTCTGAAGGATATCTGTGTCAGATGTGTTTTCAACTATGGCCCAGTTTGCAGTCATTTGCAAACTTTGTCAGCCATAACCCTCCTGTGTTTGCTTGAACTTCAGAAAAGTAGATGCCGAACAAGAGTGGACCCAGGACTGAGCCCTGTGGGACACCACTTGTGACAGGCTTTGAGTCTGACATGGCTCCAGCAACTCTGACCCTGTGGGTTCTATCACTTAGCCAGTTTGCAACCCATCTTGTGATGTATGGGTTTACATTCAAGCGGATGAGTTTTTCGATGATACCTGAGTGGGGTATTGTGTGAAGGCCTTTGCCAGGTCAAGGTAGGCTGTATGGACTGCCTTTCCCTCATCAATGGCCTTGGTGACTGTCTCGAAAAAGTCAACCAAGTTTAAAAGGCATGATCTGCCTTTGACAAAGCCAAACTGGGTTGGATCCAAAGTCTGCAAGTTCCCTATGTCTTTATTTATGAGTTCCATTATGATCCTCTCCATGGCTTTGCAGATAAGGCTTGTCAAGCTAATGGGACGGTAATTTCCAGGGTCGGTGGAGGCACCGCCCTTGTGAAATGGGACCACAGTCGCGTCGCCACTCCTTGAGTGCAGTATCCTGAGGTGAGGCTAAGATTAAACAGCTGTCCTAACTGCGGGTTTAATTCCTCATTGAGTTCGTGGAGGACACAGCTGGGGACACCATCCGGTCCCATGGATGCTGTGTTTTTGCTTTGGAGAGCAGTTCTCACCTGGGCGTTGGAGATGTTTGGGGGCTACAATCCTCTGGTATAGATATCTCTCCTTTTGGGGGGAGAAGTTTGCACTGAACCTGTCAGCCAGTATGTTGGCAATGTGTGTAGGTTCAGTAATCTTCACATCATTTTGAACTAATTCTGAGCATATCTGGGAGTTTCCTCCTAGGTTTCTAACATAGCTAAAGAAGGCCTTATGATTGTCTTTTGAGTCCTTGGCGATTTTCTCTCAAAATTTGCCTTGGATGATTTTATGAAGCTCTTAGTTTTTACTTATAATGATCAAAGGTGTCTTACCTTTCAAGGATTTTGCTCTATCTTGTAGTAGCTTCCTCCTTTTGTTGTAGAGCTTGTTTATGGCTGGGGTCCACCAGACTGGGCTTGCCTTTGGTACAAAGAGTCTTAGTTTTGTTTGGGATTGCCTGATCCATGCAGTCCTGTAGGTGCTGGTAGAAGGCATTTGTAAGTGATTCAGCGGTTTGAGTAATGTTTACCACTGGCTCAGGGCCTTAAAGGAGACCACACTAGTTTTTAGAAGTGTGAAGTCGGCTTTTGAGAAGTTTTCACTGTGGTCTTTTTATTTCGGGTGGGGGCGGGATGAGGACCTCCAGTGAGATTAGTTTATGATCTGATCTCACCAGTGAGGGGTATGCTTGCGGTGTTGAACATTGTGATCCCATGTTCGTGATGATGAGATCAAGTATGTTTTCTCCTCTTGTGGGGATGGTGGCTAGTTGTTCCATGGCATTTGAGTTTATGAACTCCAGGAACCTTTGGGCTAGAGTGTTTGGGCTTGAGTAGTGTTCCCAGTCTATATTAGGGTAGTTGAAGTCACCTAGTATGATGGTGTTTGGAGATACATTTATCCCCTCCATTGTTTTCAGGAAGGCCATGTGAGGTTCCTGAGTTTGAGAGGGTGGCCTGTAACATGCTACAAATTGCAGAGCAGTCTTGCCTATGGTTAATTGCACCTGGATGGTCTCCGATGCATCGTGCGTTGCCACCAACCTTGAGGTGTGGGTGTCCTTTATGAATATGGACACCCCCCTCCTTTCTTGGTGTTGTCCGGATTTTGGGGCCGGAGCGCATGATATGAGGTGAAACCTGATAGTGCTGGGGTGCTCTCAGGAGCATTGAACCAGGTTTCTGTCACAGCACAGACATCGATGTTCTCCATACTGAGAAGGGCCTCGAGTGCGTGCATCTTGAGATTGAGACTTCTGGCATTGAGCAGCATTACTCTTAGTTTTTTTACTTTTTTGTGTTCCAGGGTGGTAGGTTTAGAATTTGAGCCTTGCCTAAAAAAGGCACTATGGGGGTGGCAAGAGCCTTTGCCAATATCCGGAAGCCTAGCAGTGACAGGTGCAAGCCGTCCCTTGCGAAGCAGCGTGGCTTGTCCAGCATGTCATCCCAGGCAGACAGACATTGGATCCCCTTTGAATGACACATGAATTTAAGCCAATTATTAAAGCTGATCATCTTATCACTGTATTGTGGCATCATTCTAGGTGAAGGTAGGATACTGCTCAAGGTCAGGGTCATACCTGCCTGGGCTACATAATCAGAGAGCTCCTCAATGTCTCTTTTCATGTAGTCCAAGGAGGTACATCTCAGGTCGTTGACACCAGCGTGGACAATGACTGAGTCGTGTACCTGCTGTTGAGAGACCTGAGTGCTTGTGTTATGTGGCGGATTCTAGCCCGACAGGCAGCTTACTGTGACCTTCTCCTTACTCAGTCTGGTGGCGGGGCGTCAGTGTGTCTGACTATGGAGTCACCTATGACAAGTATGTTTGGTGTTGTATTTGGCCTTAAGGGCAGTGACTGCTTTGCACACTGATTTTGTTGTTTATGTGTTGTTTGTGTGGTGTATTGAGTTTGCAGTTGCTTGGGTGTCTGCTTTGGAGGCCTCTGCTGTTTAGGTAAATTTTACTCAGAGCCTCGAGTATGTCTTAGTGTGTTTATGTGTTTGATTCAGTGGTGTGGTTAAGTTATGTGAGACTGGTATTGTGGTGTGTGTAGTTGCCTTCTCCTCCTGCCTGGTCTTGCCAGTCCTGAGTTGAGAGAGCTCAGCCTCCAGTCTGGCTAAATAGCTGCATCTCTCACAAGTGATAGTGTTACGTGGGAGGAGGAGAGGGTTGTCCGTGTACATGAGGCAATTGTAACATTGTCTCAGAATTCCCAGATTCACCAACTGGGCAGGAGAGGACGACAGCATCTGACCCTTCGACATGCTAGAAAGAATTATGAGTTGGTATGAGACAGAAAAGTAGTGGGCTTAGCAGGGACGTGGGCACTCCTGGGGGGTTTTGCTAGTGAGAGATTTGTATAATATATGAGTGCTTGACCTGCAAAGAGAATGCTTATAAGACAAGGGATATGCTTATAAGACAAGTGCTGAGCTTTTTGAGAAGAAAAAGCTATTTGGAACAAGTGCTGCACTTTTTAGTGTAGGTGTAAACTGTTTAGGTTCCTAACGGAGCAGTTCTAAGGGAAAAATTGAAGAACAGACTTTCTGGAGCCAGAAAGAGTTTAACCTTGTTTAACCGGCGCTGCCCGATGCTGCTCTAGTGGCAACTCCGCTCTAAATCGTGCTAAAGCACGTTAAAACATGCTTGATAGCAGGGGTTGGAAAGAAGCAGGAATAGACCCAAAAGGGAAAATAAAACTACAGTTTCAAGTCAGTAACCACCTCTACGGGGGGCAGGGAAGCTGCTCAATGTTAGTCACTGCCACTGATCAACAGAGAGACCCTCCTTCAGCCCAAGCAAAAATGGCCTCATAGAAACTTTCAAACAGTTCAGGAACAGCAAGCCTGTAACTGAACTTTTTTAACTCTCAGAAAAGTGGGAAAAAAGCAAGATTTTTTTTTTTTGTTTTTTACAGAGATAGCAGAGGTTCACAAGTAATATCAAGTTATAACAGTGCAGTAAATGACCCACACAAGAGTGCTAGGTCAAGGACAGAAAATATGCAAGTTTTAAGAAAAAACGATTTAAAATTAAGTGCAAACAGGAAATTCAGCAAACAGCTTTTGGTTGTGCTCTAAATACAGCTACTAATACAGAAATCAAGTTTAACAAGCCAGAAAATGCTCAAGCTAGGCAGCTATGCAGAAAAACTTAGCAAATAAACAGAGAAAAAATACTTAAAATCTCAAAAGTGGCTCCCTTCTTCTCTCAGCATTTTTTCCTCTTGGAGGGTGCTTCACCAACAGCCAACAAGCCTGAAAAGACGCCCAAACCACGATGTGTGTATTAAACTGCATGTAATATATTGAATTAATAACATTCAACTGTATAGTGTTCTGCCGGACAATATTTACAGTTGCGACTGATATTGGTAGTCACATACACATATACTTGCGTTATGTCAGCTATATTAATACATTATCAATATTGGTTTCCCTGTTGTCACCCATTGACGTGGACCATTGCCCAGGTCATGCTTCAATTGCACAACTACCAAGCATTGTAACAAGGGTGTGTACACTTTATATCCACTGTAGCTATATGGAATTCCTGGTATAACAGGTTGAGACGTATCATCAACTGCAAGACTGTAAATACAGTGTGCCGTACTGACATAGAACACAAATGTATACCAGTTATCCCCTGAGCATGTGTATGTATACGTATGTTCAGCTGAAAGGTGCAAAAGTAATAACATGGGTCACAAGCAGTCCAGAAAATAGATTGTGCATTTTGCACGTGTGTAATATCAGTGTCACTGCATACAACAAAATAAAATGTACACAGCTATTGATTGTTGCATTGCCTTGAATGACACTGATATGGGTACTACAGTAGGCATGATTATCAGTTAGTAATCACAGAAGTGTACAACTGTGTTGTGACCCACTGTCCATGCCTACCACTAACAGGTATATCAATGCCCATATACACTGGATATCCAAAGTGTACACACCCCTCTTGGAATACCAGGTTTGTGTGCTATATGCCAATGAGACCACAGAAAGTAATTTCAAATTGTTTCTCACCTCAAATGTGACCCATAACTTGTACAATTCTATTTAAAAGAAGCAAAGCTGTGTCATGGAAGGTGAGCAACCATTGCCAAGTGAAGATGCAACATGATGTTAGGGTACAAACCAAGACAAATGGATGCTGTAATCATCTCAGCAGGTGTTTACACAACATATTAGTTTAACGGTGTGCACACACATTCAACTAGCTTACCGTACTAAGTATTACTTCCCATATGTTTTCACAGGACAGATTGTTATGTTTTCCATTGAATTGAGCAGGCTGTAGGTCACATTACAGTTGGGGATTTTTTTGACATGAACTTTTGTGAGGTCATGTTTCAATTGCACAACTACCAAGCATTGTAACAGGGGTGTGTACACTTTATATCCACTGTAGCTATATGGAATCAGCAGTACCTGACCTGTACAACCAGCCTCAACCAACAATAGAGTAATCCACCTTGGTGGACAGCAGCAATACAAAAAGCACATAAAAGGTTGCTATAGTGGCTGTACAGGGACACATAGGTGCAGACCACAACTTGGAAGCAAGTCCACCTCTATCTGAGCAAGCATATAGGTTCACGGGTAACTTCCTGTAAGGCTGACTATGACTATAAATGAGACATATCCACACCACCAAGGCCAATTGCAACAATGCCTCCACATATGTAGTTAGTCTCAGAGGCAGTAACGTAATTCAACCTGTACTGGGGGTAAAGCACACCTCATACACACATGCCATGGATACAGGCAACCTGAACCAGACAGGTTAGGTGGGAATAGTGCCATCCTGTCTACAACATTTGTACAGGGGGGATATGCACATCAACCACATGCATCAATGGTGAGCATGTACATAATGCCAACTGAAGGCAACAACAGCAAGTCTCCATGGGGCATGAGAACATCACAGTCTGCCTCCTACATGAACACAGGCATGTGTTCACAGCTTCACCACACACTACAATCAAACAAGACTTGCCGCCATCCGCACACCATCCACATGGAAGATGGCCACTGTCATCCCTCTGCACAGAAATGAATGGAGAACAGTAGATTATGCCATTAAGTGTCCAACACTGGGGGAATTAGACAGGTCAGGGTCAGGAGTGTAATGCAAGATGCCAAAGCCATGATAGCTTAAAGTGTTATGGTATAGTCTGAATTATTTGCAGGTAATATCCACTGTTGATGTGCAAGTGGATAACCGTATGAGGTCCTGTGACCTTTTTTCCTGTTTATGTCTTCCAGTATTATGCAATGTCCATGGCTCCCAGCATTTACCAACATAGAGAATGAGACCATCACACAATATGTCATACATCATCACAGCATCCTATTCAGCCATAAAGCCCAGGATCTAGAGGAGAGGACCGCCCTGGGAAATGAGCTTGTCCACAGGGTAAACAATGCCAGCCTGCACAGTCGAAATTATGAGCAGGTGCAGCATCGTTGCACTGACCTCATACACCATGCCAGTCTGAGTGTTGCTGCCATTGCGAGGGACTGGCTAGCCACAGGTGGGGAGTCAGGCCATCCAGCTCCCACTGTCACATGCTGAGGAGCTCCTCACCAGCCTTGGGGCACCCACCCACCAGACAAGTCATCAAGCTGAAGACAGCATTGTGGAGGTGGGTGCCACCCACACAATGGACAAGGAGCGTGCAGGTATGGCCCCAGTGTACATTACTAGAACACTGCTGGTTATCCATTTTAATCTGTAAAGTAACTACATGCATATGTCAGATTGCTGGAGTGTAGTAATGCACAGATGTGCATAATCCTTAGTACTGGGGTTTGTACTGTTGATGTGCTGAAATGCTGCTTCCACCCTGTACCAATGCCACAGGTGTGGCTACTGACATTACTTCTCTCACACAACTATTTAGGTCCCTGTGGAACACAACTGGGACAGCTGCCTGTAGTTGGTGAGTATGGAGTTGTTTCATTCAGGTGTGCCAATACACTGGCCATGTTAAGGCCATGCTATATGCTATGCACACATTTAACACACCTACCCATAATGCATGCTGTACATGTTCATTTTCGTTGGTGTTAACTGCACTGCATCAAAGTGGTCACCATGGGGGCATATCTGAAGGTTAGGTAAGATTTCTGCAGTATACCTCACAACCTGTCAGTGCAAAATGTGTGGACAGAGATAAACAAAATGGTGGGACAAATGGCCTACAGTAGGGATATGTATGAAATATTACCGTAATACAGTGGATACAACAGTGTATACACCGCTATTACAATGGAAACTGTTCCTGATACAGCAGACCACAATAACACATTCCACACCTTTTACAACCTGTAATGTGATCCTAACATGAGCAATGGATGTGTAATATGGAATCCTATATTAGTCAACAAATATGGGGAATACAAACCTTACAAAACACTGGAAGCATATGTGTGCACACACTCCAAATAACATATTGTGGAGGCAGCTTGTAATATACTCACAGCATTCACTCTTCTTGTGTACACACCTGCCATCAAGTTCAGGGCCTCAATATGGTGTGCTGTCCAGGAAGTATGTCCATGACATATGCCCAGTCGCCTGCAAGAGAGGCAGCCATGGGTTGCACACATCTTACAAACCATGAAATGGATCCCATATCCGAAAGGTGGCAGTCAGGGATGGGAATAGTAATCTTACCTTACCATTGCAGATACCATAGCAATCAGTGCAGACAGTCATCTATGGGTGTATGAAATATGGGACAACAGTGATGTAGAAATTAAACAAATAACCATCCAAAACAGATAACAAAACATGTTGCAAACTGGTCATGTAGGCTGCCCAGAGACCTGCAACAACACTGCGGGAGTGGCAGGAATGTGTAGCAAGTACTGCCTGTGCAGTACCTGCCTCAACAATAATCTGGATTTTGCATAAGTGTGGCCTATGAGTTAGAGTAATCAGACAGAAGATTTGGCCCACATGAAACATCATCCAGGGCTCTGTACAGGTAGCATAAGCATAACATCAATTCTCCCAAAGGTATGTGTTGCAATGTGTAATGGTGTCATAAGACCACAGACAGTATTCATAAAGATAGGTATGGTGCACAAGCAACACCTCACTCCACCTCAGGGCCACCATGCCCAGCCTTTATCTTGCTGGTGCCAGTCTACACCTTTAGGGTTGCAGTTCAGTAGCTGGTACTAGGCCACTAGACATGGTGTTTGGAATTTGGAACACTGCAAAATAACACTCATGTGCAACCCATAGTTGTCAGGCATGTGCAAAAAGGCTGAGGATGGGGAGAGGTGTCAGCATGAAACACAAAAGTGAACTGAAGCATACATCCAAAGCTAGCTAAGAATGTCTGTATCTGAACACAGTCAAGGTTATGAATTGTGTCAGACATAGCCAAGACTCTACAGCAATAGTGAAGCCACTGTGTGACCTCTAAGGGCTGTGCACATGAGCTGACCTTGCAATCTGGCAGAGTCAGAGGACCTTTGTAGGGCAGAAAGACCAAATAATGCCAAGTAAAGATGGGCCATGATAGTATACCCCTTCCAGGAATAGTGACTGCTGTAGTTCACTTAACAGGTGCTTCAACATACCATTCTGCTAAGGGTGTCCACACTTATGCAACCCACATATTGTATGCATCTCATTCAGCATCTCCATGACTAAAACATCTGTTTGATACTGCATTAGAAAGCACAGGTCATCTATCACATATCAGGTGTTTGTAATGTTAACAAATGCAGTATTGTGGCCCCATTGCATATCTTAGAAGAGGCTGGCATTTCAACAAGGGTGTGTACACTCCTCATATCCACATTAAGCGTTGAAGGTTGTCAGTGTAACCAGATTTTATTGTACATACATGCACTGCTGATGATGAAATCTGCAAATCAAAGGTCAGGTAAATTATTGACATCAGTCCACATATCATCCCAGTTATGTGTCAGACACATGTGAGCAACAGAGCAAACATAACTGCCACACATATACACATTCAGCAATGGTCTGTACACTTGTGAGGTGTGGTGCATGGTACATGCCAGTGTGCTGCACAGGTGCACAGCAATAATGTGTACATGGGTGCAGTGTGTTCCAGGGGAAGGTGCAGCACTTACTAACACAACTCATGCATCACAGAGATGTATAATGTTGGTAACAAGGATTATGAATGTTTGCAGTGCATGCTGTTGAGTGCCATATGTCATGCATGTCAACTGTTGGGTAATGAGAGGTCTGTGTAATATATTTGTGCCAGCTCAACTGTAAGTGTGTGTGTGTGTGTGTGTGTGTGTGTGTGTGTGTGTGTGTGTGTGTGTGTGTGTGTGTGTGTGTGTGTTTGTGTAGAAGTAAACCATAATGTACATGTCTTAATTTACATTTCTTGTCTGCCCCTCACAGGTGGTGAGGTGGGTCAGGGTCCCTCATGCAGGCAAACTGATGTTAGTGTCCATGCAGACTCTGACAATGATGATAGGCATAGTGAGGCATAGGCAGGGTTGTCAAGGGTTGAATCTGTGCCATCAGTTGCCATCCCACTTTTATCCACCACATCCCCGCACATAGGCACAATTCCCACACATACCCCATCACCAGTAGCCATAGATGAGGGACAGTTGGTAGGTAGTGGCATGGGACAGGAAGGTGTGATGTCTATGGCAAGTGTGTCTGTACACAGTAGCCACAGCTGGATGACCGGTGAGGTCCTATAAAGGCAGATGTACAGGGGTGCTCATAGGAGGGCTGTTGGCCATCATGCCCCTGGTAGAAGTACCATAGCAGGTGTCACCAGACACATGTTTCAGGCATCATGGAGGCATAGGCACATATGGAACATTACACCAGAGATAGTCCGAGGCTCCAGAGTGCTACTCTTCCTGCTGTACGTGACTACATCCGTGATCATGCAAATGCCCACTGTTATTTTGCAGAGGTCATGGATAGACAGTTGGGTGAGATGGTGGGAATTCTCGACCATGTGGTATCTGTGGTAGAGCATGTGGTGGGAGTAGGCATCAGTCATGTGGGCGTAAGTCAGCAACACCAACAGGTGGAGGTCTAAGTGGATGTGCAACATCTCAAGGCCACTCCCGTAGTGACAGTACCAGCACCAGCATTGTACTGTGGGTGTTATCCCACCACAATCCAGCAGGCCACGTGCACATGGTCCTGGCTGGTCCCAACAGGGATGCAGATCCAGTGGACAATTGTCATCATCAGGGGAGACTACCATATCTCAGCTTCTGCCTGGTGGTGCCCATGCAACCCCTGGCAGGTGCAGTATCTGTGTCCATGGAGGGACACAGTGAACTGTACACCCTGCTATGTATGGTCCACAGCTGTCCATCATACCCCTGTATAGGGCAGCCACATGGCAGAACTGTGTGCATACACTCACACATCACCAACACAGCTAGGGCACCTCCATACCTACATACACCATGTCTGAATAGGCCATTTAATAAAGAACCCCCTAACCCACACACATGATGTCAACCAAATGGCTCAGCCTAGGCCTCTGGCAAATTCACCCACACCCTTTGCATATGATGATACCTGTGCCACATCCATGTCATCCATACCATTGATACAGGGGCATGCTAATATGGTTCTGATGCACAGGGTGAATGTACTAAAGTATAGTTTAGCAATGTAATGCTGTTTAATGTGTTGTTAGCTGGATTGTTTAATGCTTCCACGTCAGGGTGTGTAGTTGTCCAGCCAAGATGCATTATAGCTGTTATTAACACTGACTGATTGTGGTCTCCATAAAGTATTCTGTTTGTGTTGTAGGTATCTGTGTGTCAGGAGGATGTTGGTCTGCTGTTCTTTCCTACAAGGGGTTTGGCACTGTGGTGACACACTGACTGTGTCTGTATAACAGTTACTGTATGTGATATATGGCTGATAGGTCTGAGGGGTGTATACAGGTGAGTGCATGGTGGCTGATGTAAGCAGCTCTTCTACAGTGGGCAATGGTAAGTGTACTGTGTGGCACACAACAAATGGTTGAGAATAACGCACACACACAGAGGGTTTTGTGTGTGTGTGTTATTCATACTTAAGCTTAATGCCAAGAAATGTATAATTACCCCTTTGGGAAAAAACATGTACCCATGAAATACCACATATATGGCAGTCACTGATGAGAGACATAGGGACACAGGTGGACAGTGGTCTCACCTTCGATAACCACATCGCCGCAACAGTCAAGAAATCCTTCTATGTGGCACACCTCATCACTAAGGGCTTTTCATCCAGAAAAAAGGAGGTCATTGTCCCATTGTACTCATCCCTCATTAGACCCATTATAGAGTACAATGCCTCATTTGGTATGTACCTCACAAGACATCTACAACAGCTGGAAAGACTGCAGAAATACCTCACTAAAAGAATCACAGGCCTAAAGCAGATGCCCTATGCTGACCATCTAAAAAAACTCCAGCTATACTCTGTGGCATATCGTCTACTCAGAGATGATCTCTGCTTAATGTACAAGGCCATGTCAAATCCTGAGCTGTTGGACATGCTCCACTTAAATAAATCCCAATCCCTCAGAGCCACATGCTCCAGGGATCTAAACCTTGTCATCACAATGAACAAAACATGCTAGAGGGATAGGTTCCTGACCCAGAAACTCCCCATACTCTGGAATTGACTGCCCATGCATGTCAAACAGAGCGCCTCCTTGGCCCTCTTCAAAAGGAACCTTGAAGATTGGATGGGAGATAGGAAATTCACCCTGGGGATCACGTCAGTCACCCTGCTAGACAGGGGTCCAGGGAAGTAAATATTGTGGGAAGAAATATCCAGGGAATTGTTATGGCTAGGCTTGTATAGGCCCTAGGGCCAATAGCCTAGTACCAACCTATGAACCTATGATACAATACACAGAGAATACTGTTCACATGGATGTACTTCATTTTGCAGAGAACTAATTTTGGCCTCTGTAATTCCCCCAAGACCAAATTGCCAAGACATCATATCAGTAAATAATCAGTCCACCAGATTTAATGTCATTGAAAATGGTACTGGCAGGATATATGTCCTCTTAACCAATGTAATGCAATCCTGGAGTTGGTAAACATAGGTGTGCTGGTGTGGGGGGCACAGACCCCCACTTTGGAGGTTGTGGAGTGGTACAGAACCACACATAATGTGATTAACAACTACTTAACATCTTAACAAAAACTGTGCAGTATAACAGCACACTAAGCAGGGGGATACGCACAACAATAATCCCAATGTGGGTGGCTGTGCCCACAACAACCACACACAACCATATATACCAACTGCAGTATCGATGTACAGCTGTACAGTGGGAAACAGGTCATTTACACATCCACTAAAATTTTGATGAAATGAATTTCCACAAGATGATTAATTTGAAATGTTACCTTTTGCCAGTTAATTCTCAGACAAATGATCTCCTGGGATATATATTTTCTGCAAACTGAAGTAGATCCCTTCACATACACACACACTTACTTAGCAACACTGAGCGTAGAACCCCTACCTAGGTACTTATTGCTACTAATGTGTCTGGCCTTAATTGCACACACCACAGAGCTTGTAGTGTGAGGTGTGTCCTGAGCTTCCTGTAAAGTGAACATCACCAAGCCTTGTAAAGTATGGTAATGGAGGATGTCCTGGGTATCAATGGACAATACATAGTATAACATACTGTCATATATACATTGACAAACACATACAGTCATAGATACATTTGACAGTCCTGGGTTTAGCAGTACTGACTACCTTGTCAGTGAGTCCATACTGTTGCAGAGTTTTTGCACACAGCACATGCATCATTGGGCTGGATAGTGTCACCAGTTATCTGTATGGCTGATGGTGACAGTGGTACTCATACAGTGGAACTTGGGACATGTACTGGGAGTACCATGGTGTAAAGACAGCATACCCACTACCCCCAACCCACGTTGGATATTGTACTTACTGAAACTCATGTTAATGCTCTGACATACAACCACACATTTACCATGACTGCAATACAACCCCTTGTGCATCTAATTATTGCATGCGCCACATGGCGGATAGGTCTGAGGGGTGTATACAGGTGAGTGCATGGTGGCTGATGTAAGCAGCTCTTCTACAGTGGACAATGGTAAGTGTACTGGGTGGCACACAACAAATGGTTGTGAATAACACACACACAGAGGGTTTTGTGTTATGCAATACACAGAGAATACTGTTCACATGGATGTACTTCATTTTGCAGAGAACTAATTTTGGCCTATGTAATTCCACCAAGACCAAATTGCCAAAACATCACATCAGTAAATAATCAGTCCACCAGATTTAATGTAATTGAAAATGGTATTAGCAGGGTATATGTCCTCTTCCCCAATGTAGTGCAAACCTGGAGTTGGTAAACATAGGTGTACTGGTGTGGGGGGCACAGCCCCCCACTTTGGAGGGTGTGGGGTGGCATAGAACCACACAGAGTGTGATTAACAACTACTTGACCTCTTAACATAAACTGTACAGTATAGCAGCACACTAACCGGGGGGATATGCACAACAATAATCCCAATGTGGGTGGCTGTGCCCACAACAACCACACCCAACCATATATACAAACTGCAGTATCACTGTACACATGTACAGTGGGTAAGAGGTCATTTACGCATCCACTAAAGTTTTAATGGAATGAATTTCCACAAGATGATTGCTTTGAAATGTTACCTTTTGCCAGTTAGTTCTCAGACAAATGATTTCCTGGGATATATATTGTCTGCAAACTGAAGTAGATCCCTTCACATACACACACACACACACACACACACACACACACACACACACACACACACACACACACACACACACACACACTTACTTGGCAACACTGAGCATAGAACCCCTACCTAGGTACATATTGCTACTAATGTGTTTGGCGTTAATTGCACACACCACAGAGCTTGTAGGGTGAGGTGTCATGAGCTTCCTGTAAAGTGAATATCACCAAGCCTTGTACAGTATGGTAATGGGGGATGTCCTGGGTGTTAATGGACAATACATAGTATAACATACTGTTCATATATACAGTGACAAACACAGGCAGTCATAGACATATTTGACAGACCTGGGTTTAGCAGTGCTGACTACCTTGTCAGTGAGTCCATACTGTTACAGAGTTTTTGCACATGGCGCATGCATCATTGGGCTGGAAAGTGTCATCAGTTACCTGTATGGTTGATGGTGACAGCGGTCCTCATACAGTGGACCTTGGGACATGTACTGGAGGTACCATAGTGTAAAGTTAGTATGCCCAGCACCCCCACCCCACATTGGATATTGTACTTACTGAAACCCATGTTAAGGCTCTGACATACCCACAACCACACATTTACCAGGACTGCAATACAAATCTTTGTGTATCTAATTATTGCTACTACAGGGATATGCATTTATTGCACATGCCACAGGGATAGTAGGGTGAGGGTTTTGCCATGGCTCTCCTAACGTCAGCAACATCACCATCCCTTATAACGTATGGCAAGATTTAGTGTATTTGGAAAATGTGGCCTCAGAATGCTGTCTCCTACAATTATGCACACTCACACACAATTGCACACACACACACACACACACACACACACACACACACACACACACACACACACACACACACACACACACGCACACACACACACACACACACACACACACACACACACACACACACACACACACACACACACACACACACACTCACATTTGCTAGGACTCAGAGAGGTTAACCCATGCCTATCTACCCATTTGTAGA
This sequence comes from Protopterus annectens, assembly GCF_019279795.1. Classification (NCBI taxonomy): domain Eukaryota; kingdom Metazoa; phylum Chordata; order Ceratodontiformes; family Protopteridae; genus Protopterus; species Protopterus annectens. The sequence goes on along the minus strand of NC_056740.1, from coordinate 510,694,785 downwards.
ACAGTGTTATGCTGGTACTGCAAGCTCCAGGTAGTCCATAGGGTGAAGAGTATCACAAGGTACATTTAATGTGAATTACAGCAGCAGCCCTTTCTAGGTATAGCAATGGGAGGTGTAGTGGGTGAGAAGACCCTCAAAGTATTTTCAACTACAGGTTTGCAAGCACACAAACACTATTATACTCAGTAATGCACAGAGACAAATTTGTCAGTACTGAGGTCCATAGGTGCAGGTGCTCCTAGTTGTGTACCAGGCTAGTGTTCATGGAGAGATGAGAAGAGTAGGGCATGTCAATACAGTGGTATCCTGCCACCTGACATTTGCCAGCAGGCCATCTATCAAGTAATAACACTTGAGTGATCCCCAGGGTGACAGTTACACTCAACATCCAGTAAGCACTAGGTAACCTGTCTACCACATATGGAGTGGTTCTGGCCCAGAAATTGTAGTTATTGGCCATTTGGGCAATCTCTTCCATTTCTCTCAACTTTCTGATTTGAAAGCCTGCATTTTCACTTGTTTCTGTCCTGTAACTCATCTAGTGCAGATACAGATTCCTAGTTTTAGCACTTAAATTTGCTTATTCATGCTCAGCACATGTTCAGAACTTGTAAGCACTAAGTAAGCTACTAATTACTATATCACTCAATCTTCCTCATTACCTAGAGGAAAACAGTTTTTGTATCTACTTTTCTCACTTACTTAGAGAAAAAACAGCTCTTGTACTCACTTTCCTCACTTATCTAGAGGAAAATAGTTTTTTATAGGGTCAGCTCTCAGTGTTCTCTCCTGTCTATCTGATGACTCTGGGCATCTTGAGGCAATGTAGAAATTGTCTCATGTACACAGACAACCCTCTCCTCCTACCACCCAACATTACAACCTGTGAGAGATGCACTTATCTAGCCAAACTGGAGGAGATCCACATCCCACCCCACCAGTCTCCAACCAAGACTGAACTTGACAGTCATTAGGAGAAGGTAAACATTTGCACCACACCACACTCATCACATAGTCTCACTAAATCTACACCACCAAAATCCACACATAGTAACACAAAAACATTTGCGGAGGCTCTCAATAATAATCTGTCTAAGCAACAGAGACCTCCAAAACAGAAACGCAAGCAACCTCCATCCTCCAACACAACCCAAATGACACATAGCCCACAGACTCAGTGTGCCACTCAACCACAGCCAATAAAGCAAAACAACATACCCAACACACTAGTCATAGGTGACTCTATAGTCAGACACACTGATGTCTCACTCACCAGACTAAACAAGGAGAAGGTTACTGTCAGCTTCCTGTCGGGTGCCAGGATCCGCAACATAACTCATGCACTCAGGTCACTCCACAACAAGTACAAATATGACTCTGTCATTGTCCATGTTGGTATGCATGACTTGAGACGTACTTCCCTGGACTACATGAAAAGTGACATGAAAGAGTTCTCCAATCTTGTAGCCCAGGCAGGTATGACCCTAGCCCTGAGTAGCATTCTGCCATCGCCCAGAATGATACCACAGTACAAGGACAAAATGATTGACTTCAACAATTGGCTAAGCTTCTGGTGTCATTCTAAGGGGGTCCAGTGTCTGTCTGCTTGGGATGACATGGTCGACAGACCACAATGCTTTGCCACAAATGGCCTGCACCTGTTGCTGCTGGGATTCCGGATACTGGCTAAGGCTCTTGCTGCCCCTATAGTGCCTTTTTTAAGCAAGGTTCAAATAATAAATTCACCACCATAACAGGAACAGGCAAACAAAAACTGAGCGTAATGCTACTCAGTGCTAGAGGTCTAAATCTCAAAATGCACTCACTCGAGGCACTCCTTAAAATGGAGAACATCGATATCTGTGCAGTGACTGAGACCTGATTCAAGGCTCCAGAGAGCACCCCTGCACTACCAGGCTATAACTCATACCACACTTTTCTGCCATGTAACCTGGACCGAAACACCAAAGGCAGAGGTCTGTCCATATTCATTAAGGATATCCACACCTCTAGACTAGTTGCTCAACATAATGCATCCAAGGTTATCCAAGTGCAACTAACTCTGGGCAAAACTACAATCCAAATTGTAGATTGCTACAGATCCCCCACCATACCCCAGGATTCCCACTCCCCTTTTCTTGATGTACTGGAAAATATTAGGGTTCAACCAAACACCCTAATAATGGGTGACTTCAACTACCACACCATTAACTGGGAAAACTACTCATGCACCAACTCCTTCACTCAACGCTTTCTGGAATTCATAAACTCCAATGCCCTGGATCAACTTATCTACACCCCCACCAGGAGCAACAATATCCTAGACCTAGTCAATACCAACGTGAGTGACCAGTGTTCCACACCTGAAGTCAATACCTCGTTGCTCTGATCTGACCATAAGCTAATCACCCTTGATATCCACATCCCGCCCCCACACCCATTAAGGAAACCACAGTAAAAAATTTCTCCAAAGCCAACTTCATGCTTCGTAAGACAGACGTGGTGAACTTCATGACACCCATGCAGATGGACAATACAGTTCAACTGTTGAATCCTACACAAATACACTCTATAAGCACTTACATGAGTGCATGGATCGTGATTTCCCAAACAGAACCAAGACGTTATCCTCCAAAAAGAGGAAGCCAATCTGGTGGTCCCCTGCCATAAACAAACTGTACAACAGAAGGAAGAAACTGTTGCAAAAGAGAGTAAAATCCCATGAGTGGAGGAGCTTCCTGGTCAGCCTCAGTAAAAAAGCTGAGATCCCTTATAAGATCCACCAAAGCTAGCTACGAAAAGAAAATTGCCACTAATTCCAAGAACAACCACAAAGCATTCTATAGCTATGTCAAGAATCTTGATGGCAACACCCAGATCTGCTCTGAGTTACAGCACAAAGGCAAGAAAATTACGGAACCAACTGATATTTCCAACATCCTAGCAGATAGGTTCAGTGCTAACTTTACCCCCCTCTCACTCCCTAAAGGGCCCATATCTATACAAGAAAAATGCAGAGTCCCTGTAATCACAACTATGCAGGTAAAAGCTGCACTCTCTAAAGCCAAAAACACAGCATCCATGGGACTGGACAACATTCCAGGCTGCATTTTACATGATCTTCAGAGCAAACTGGCTCCCCACTTAAGCACCATGTTCAATAATAACCTCACATCAGGCTTTGTGCCCACTGAATGGCGCACAGCAACAGTTATCCCACTCCACAAAGGGGAACCACCACTGATCCCGGGAACTATCGACTGATTAGCCTGACGAGCCTGGTCTGCAAGGCCATGGAACGTATCATCATGGAACTCATATACAAACACATTGGTAACCTCCAAACTCTGGATTCCACTCAATTCAGGTTTGTGAAAGGCAGATCATGCCTCCTGAACCTGATCGATTTCTTTGAGGCAGCCACTAAAGCCATAGATGAGCATAAGGTAGTTCACAGAGCCTATCTTGACCTCGCCAAGGCTTTCAACACCATCCCCCATTCTGGAATTATAGCTAAACTCACTAAACTAGGTATAAATCCCTACGTCACAAGATGGGTTGCCAACTGGCTCACTGACAAAACCCACACTGTAAAAGTTGTAGACTCCAAGTCTGACCTCAAAGCAGTGACAGGTAGAGTACCACAGGGTTCTGTCCTGGGACCTCTCCTGTTTGGTATCTACTTTTCTGAAGTACAGGCTAGCATAGAAGGCCTCTGGCTAACGAAGTTCACAGATGACTGCAAACTAGGAGACATAGTCAAGTCCTAAAATGATGTGGACATCCTACAGAAGAGCCTCACTGAGACAGATGCCTGGTGTCAGAGCCATGGCCTCAAGCTCAATGCCAAAAAGTCCAGTGTCATCCCCTTTGGTAAAAACTCTGTACCCATGAACTACCACATAAGCAGCAATCTTCTTAACACCGAATGCATGATAAGAGACCTTGGGACCCAGGTGGACAGTAGTCTCTCCTTTGATAGTCACATTGCCACAGTAGTCAGGAAGTCCTACGTGGCACACCTCATCATAAAATGGTTCTCATCCAGAAAAAAAGAGGTCATTGTTCCCCTCTACTCAGCACTCATTGGACCCATTATAGAGTGCAATGTCCCTTTTGGACTGTGCCTCACAAGACATCTGCAGCAGCTGGAAAGGCCACAGAAGTACCTCACAAAGAGGATTACTGGCCTCAAACAAATGCCCTACACTGACCACCTCATAAAACTCCAGCTTTACTCCGTAGCATATCGCCTACTCCGAGGTGATCTCTGCTTAACATATAAAGCTATGTCAAATCCAGAGCTGTTAGACATGCTACACCTAATGAAATCCCAATCCCTCAGAGCTAAATGCTTTATAAACCTAAACCTTGTCACCACAATAAACAGGACATGCTGGATGGATAGATTCCTGTCCCAGAGACTTCCCATACTCTGGAACAGGCTACCCATCTATGTCAAGCACAGTTCTTTATTAGCACTCTTCAAGAAAATTCTTGATGAGTGTGAGTGGATTGGAAATAGGAAATACACCCCAGGGATTACTTCTGTGTCTCTGCTCAACAGTGGCACAGGAAAATAACTTTCTTGGGTGGCGTAAGCCAGGGAACCTTGTTGGCTAGGCTTATGTAGGCCCTTGGGCTGATAGCCTAGTATCTACCTATGAACCTATGAACCTATGAATGCATCTGGTTTTCTCTTGAAGAGGGCCAGTGAGGTGCTCCAAATTGGCATGTATGCAACATATATTGCATAACATGGCCAGTGTCTGGATTAGAGACCTGTACCCAAATAAGTTCTGTTGACTGTGTTAGTCTGATTGAGGTAGCCATGGCATGTGGTGTATACAGAGTTGGGTTTCCTAGCTGTGGCATTCATAACACAGCTGGGCAGACATGTCAGTGACAGTCAGTCAATCAGAGATTGCCTGTATGCAGCCAAGATGAATACCTGACATCTGCACATCTGTACAGAGGACAGACAGAAAGTAGATAGCTTACAGGTTATGCATTAGGATACATTTTTTGAAAGACAGATGTCTGAAACTGATAGGTATGCCATTATTACATGACAGCAGTCCTCAATGACATGTCCTAAAAACATAGTTGTCTACAGTTAATATCAACATATCAGATCGATATTCAATAGGATATGCATTAGAACATCCAGTTCAAACACCAAGAACAAGATAGTCAGTACTCAGAGCCCAGTTTTGCATGCAGGGGTGTATGGTTTCAGTACTACAATCTCCAGTCATCTCTTACTTGGAAAAGCATTATTAAAAGTAATAACACAATGATACAATACATGCAAGTGTGACTGCATATAACCTGGGATACTACCCAAGTATGAAACACATACAAAGAGAAAAGATTGTGGTACTACCCATGTATACTCAGGTGCTCCATACAGTATACTCACACCCCTTGCTACTGTAATAACATCACATAGAAGCATATTATGTACATGGAATTCAATACACTTATTAAAGATGTCATTAACCTGCTATTTGATCAGAATGGAATGTGATCACTGGTTACCAGGGTTGGGCTATGCTTAGCAGGTTTAAGCACTGCTTGAATGTAATTGCTAAGCAGATTTGTGCACTGGTAAGCAAAGCCTACATGGTGTAAGTGCGTATTCGTTTAACCTTACATTAGCACTGCTTACCATCTCGCAAACCCACGCAAACCTGCTTAAAGCCACTTTAAAGTGACTTAATCACCCTGTCTCCATCAGCTCTTGTTCTGCCCAGCAATAAAATAAATAGTGCATGCAGTGAACCCAAGACCCTGTAAACTATAGTCACACCACTTAACCACTAAGCTATCTGAGCTGTAATACTGTCTGTTGCTTTTATAAATATATCATTCAGTACACGTACTGAATGGTAGTGAACAACTGCTTTGATTACTACAATTATTTACTACTTGTTAGTGAAAATAGAGTGGAATCAGTCATGTTTTTATATCTAAATATACACATATCAGATAAAAATGGTGAGATACATCTGAGAAGGAATATACAACACTCATCTTTACATGTAAAAAGGATATAATATATATATATATATATATATATATATATATATATATATATATATATATATATAGATATATAGATATATTTATAAAAATCACACACCCCTAACATGTAGTGGAGTCATACCTCAGCACCATAACTCTCAACCTCTCAGTGCAAGGGAACGTAATGTACGTATTGCAGTTATAAATGTAGAATGTTGCTACAGTAACAGGAGTTGTGTCAACATACATGTTCTGAAGATAGGATTTTCTGAAACTGACATGTACGCCATCAGTTACTGACAGCCATCATAAACTCTTCATAGTGGAGTACCACACAAATCACAGTAATGATCCTATGGAATACAGCAGAAATGTGAGCAATAAATATGGGCAGTCTGAAACAATCTAGTCAATCAAGAGATATACACAGAACTCCTTAGTGCAAGAAATGTGACCCAAGCCTGACAAAGGAGATGGTTAAAGCCATGGAAATGTGGATATATCACACATTCTGGAGTAGATAACCTCACACAGCTGATGCATTCACACCATCCTGTCTATTCTAACATCTATTAACTGGATGAGCAGAGGTCCCAACCCTACATACTTCCCACTAGTTAGTGACATACATCTTCACAGCATCCCTCTGCCTTGTCAGAAATACACAGCACACATGGTGACCAGGCAACAGTACATCTGACAAATATCTGGACATAACATCACACTAGGGTAAATACACTAAGCTGCTAGGCATGTTACCAAGCACTGTCTAAACTATAAGCAGACCGCCACAGTGCTAACCCAATTTTCCTATGGGGGAATACACACGTAATTGCAAATATAGCAGGCACTACAGGCATGTAACAGCATGGAGTAAAATACACCAGTGAGAAAGTGCATACCCAAAACCAATCTCATCACAGTCACAGTCACATAATGGTAAGCCTAATTAATAGTACAGTATATGAACTGTGTGAACAAAACCCATCATTATATTTGCCAGTCACATACTAACCCTACATATACTGGCCCAATTCACAATGTAGTCTGATGCCTGACTGTGGTATGGGACATGTGTCAGTCTGGCCCAACAAACATATAAGCTGATTGGGTACCATAAACTGGAGCAACATGCAACATCAGATAGAACAGGACTAAGAACATTGACATCTACCCCAGTTTGTGCACAGGCCAAATAACATATTCACAATACATTGCTACACAGGAATTATATCAGTAAATAATGATATACTGTATATAACCACCTCTTACTGCATGATATATGGACAAAGAGTGCCAGACTTGTGGGACAGAGGCAATAACACAGGGCCAATATTGACATATTGCTGTTATAAACTGAGACAATTGCTGATGTAACAGGATTTGTTGTAACATATCCTTCTGAGGGATATGAAGTCAGTAACACACATGGATGGTACCATTTACAGACTGCACTCATCAGAGTATGCTACTGCATTTATAAAGACAGAAATTGTGTGAGTAATACACCAAATCTAAGACTCCAACCTCTGGCCAGTCTGCAGATAGCCCTGCAGGTGAGAGTTTTCTCAACCACAAAACATTGTCATGCCAGACTTTAAATCATGCAGAACAACCATACCCACACAAACCCTGCTAAAGCAACATTACTTCAAATGTAGAACAGCAATTCTTACATTCTGTCCCCATGTCTGGAGCATCCCCCTCCAGTTTGTTGGCCTGTCTCCACACTGTTTGTTTTAAGAGGTATTTCCAACCACCCTTTGTGATGCTGTTTATCAGAAACCCATATGAAGTCCTGCTCACAGTGAAGGAAAAGGGCCAACACCCACATGCAGTGCTTAGTTATAGGAATGCATTTCCATGCAATTGGCTATAGGAATGGTACCTCAGCTGTTCTACATGCAATTTGCAAGTGGAGGACTCCAATTTGTGCACAGACCATCAGCTGATCATGAGCATTACCTACAAAATTCAAGCTACTGCCTATGCAAAACAGATGTATTTTCTACATCTACCAGATAGGGAGAGAGAGAGAGAGAGAGAGAGAGAGAGAGAGAGACAGAAACAGAGACAGAGAGAAAGAACTTAAGAAAGAAAGAAAGAAAGAAAGAAAGAAAGAGAGAGAGAGAGAAAGAGCCAAGCGTGATTGTGTATGATCCGTGGGTGGAGAGTGATCTCTGAGTATTATAAGGGTTGCCTATATTGTTCACTAATCCATACTGTCACATAGTCATTGCACAAGGCAGTAGACATTTATGGCTGTGGATTGTTTACACCAACTTGTACGGTGTTTGACAACTGTTGGCCTTGTAATGTGGACATTGGGACATATAGGTCCTCAATAAAATAATGTAGCAAAACCCACCCCACAATAGATCCTGTTATTACACAATCCCACGAACACCCCCACAGGATATGATGACAGACACACACACCCACCCACTTGCCAGTACTGAGTTTCAACCCACTACCTAGCTATATATTGGTATTATAGTGTTACACATTTATCATATGCATCACAGAGTTTACATGTTGAAGAACTGTCCAAATGTATCTTTGAAGGTGAGTGACACCAGCAGCAGTGCTAAAGTAGGGGTAAAGGAAGTGTAGTAAGTGTGAATGTCCTCAAAATCAGGTGTCAACAAAGACACACACACTCTCTCACACACAAACACACACATTTTCACAGCTGCCAGGATCAGGATTAGAGCTCCTGCCTAACTAGTTTGTTACACTATGGTAGTACACAGTTATTGCAAGCGCCATGGAGCTTATATGTTAGTGAGCTGTCCAAAGGTATCTTTGAAGGTGAGTGACATCAGCAGCAGTGCTAAAGGAGGGGTAAGGGAAGTGTAGTAAGTGTGAATGTCCTCAAAATCAGGTGTCAACAAAGACACACACACTCTCTCAAACAAACACACACATTTTAATAGTTGCCAGGACCAGGATTAGAACTCCTACCTAACTAGTTTGAGACATTATGGTATTATGCAGTTATCACTTTCACCACATAGCTTATGTGTTGGAGAACTGTCCAAGGGTATCTTTGAAGGCGATTGACATCAGCAACAGTACTAAAAGAGCGATAAGGAAAGTGTAGTAAGTGTGAATGTCCTCAAAATCAGGTGTCAGCAAAGACACAAACACACACATTTTCACAGTTGCCAGGACCAGGATTACAGCTCCTACCTAACTAGTTTGCTACACTACAGTATTATGCAGTATTATGCAGTATTGCGAGTGCCATAGAGCTTATAAGGCTGAGATATTCCCAAAAGGTTATTTCAAGGCGACTGACATCAGCAGGAGTGCTAACATGGACAATGGGAAATGCAGTGTGTGAGAATGGACCATAAATCATTCCTCTGGAAACACACACACACACTCTGTCACACACATCTCTACATTTGACAGGACTGAGTTTACAAATGCTACATGAATACTTATTTGTACTACTGTGTTACACAGTTATCACAAGTACCACAGACACTATAGGGCAGACGGCTACAAAAATGAATTTTATACAGTGATTGACATCAGCATATCATGTGATATAGGCCAATTTGGTGTGCAGTGGGTGAAACAGGACTCATAATGGAATTCTCTCTGTCAGTGTCTGTCTCTCTCTTCCCCACATCTCTGTACATGTATGTTTGAAATATTATATTCTGTTGGCCTTAGATATGTGTGAGTGTTCCTATGCAATGTGTGTGTGCACAGACATCTGCAGATGACAGATATGTAGAGTCAACTGTGTTGTCAGACATGGGCTTCATTTCTGAAAGTGTAGGAGCATGCCCAGTATGACCTTCTGTATTGCGTGTGTGAATCCATTCCAGGTTGGGTTGTACTCCAGTCTAGGGTTTGGTGTTCTACACTTACAGCTAGCAAACTGTTTCTGCAGGATATCTGTAGATAGGTTGACAATATGGAGTCACAATGGGCGAAGGATAGGGGGATACTGTAACTATTACTATCTGTGCTGATTGTGTTACATGGTTGGTGTTAACAGAGATAGTCAGACATATGTACTGTTTTACACTGTGACATATTATGTCACCAGCTATTGACAGATATAATTATTTGCTCACGGTTATTTACCAGGAAATACAAGATTTTATTTTTTTATTTATTTATTTTTTATTTTACATTTGTTGACTGGGCTAGTCTAACTGGATATATGTCCATTTTCAGTAGAGGCCTGGGGAGAAAAGCTCCACTACAACATTGTTCTAAAGAAACCAAAAAAATACTACATAGGAGTAACATATTTTAAAAATTAAAATTGATATAGTGACTAGTAAAAATGAAATATTCATTACATAAGAGAATAAAAATGACATGTTTATGACAGGATTAACATGTGTAAAGGCAATATTAGAAAGTTAAAATACAACTTAATATAGAAAAGACAAAGACAGGGTGACATTTTTACAAGGGATGCATGTAATTGTGCATGTGAAGATGGTAGAATGAGGAGGAAAAAAAATTAGACAGGATTAGTACAGGGGCAAAGCCATTGTAAAGACAGGGGGATTCATAGATGCTTTTTGAAAAGTGGTGTGGATTCAAGGGATGTTAGTTTGGTAGGAAGCTTGTTCCAAGAATTTCCAATGCTATTATTGAAAAGACAGTCTCCAGATTTGTTGTTAAATTTAAGGGTGGCTAGTAGTTACTTATTAGCTGAGCATAGGGTTGTTAGGTTTTTATAAGGACTAATAAGGGTAGAGAGTATGGGTGTATTTGTAGGATGATACAGGATCTTGTGGGTAATAGTTAGTTGTTGGAAAAGAATTTGGTTTTGCAGTTCCAGCCATCCTAATTTTTTCAGATTTTGGCAATGGTGAGTACGGAATGGGGAGCCAGTTGTAAATCTGGCAATGTTATTATAGGGGGTGACCAGGTGAAGATGAATGAAGCTGAGTTCTGTATTGTAGGCCGCAGCCTACACATTCTTGCACACTCCTGCCATTCAGGAGGGGTAGCTACAGACACTTGCTGATGGGTCTGTGTAAATGGTCCAGCATCTTGGTAGTATGGTGGCTGAGGATCCCCTTCTTATACATATATCGACTTAACAGAATGGCCATATCCTGCTGTGGTCATAACTCTCAGCTGTACAGATTCACCCAGGTTACGCAGAGGCAGGGCTCATATATCTGGTCAGTTCCCCTTCACATTGTGGTTTATGGGCAGGTTTATAGCCACCCATTAATGGGTTTGTAGGCAGGGGTAGTATGGGCACACATCAGAGTTTCAGACTTCACACACTCCATGATGTCCATGTATCTACACCCCCATCTGTTACCCTATCTTCTTCCTAACATTATGCGAGCAATATCTGAGAAGTATCCCTATAGGTGGCCCTTCATCACAGTGGTATTTATGGATTGGTCCATAGTTCCTGCAGTAGAACATGGGGAGCATGCTACTGGGATTTGTCAACATGACCTTGCAATTGTGTTCTGTTGACTGTGTTAGGTTGTTAGGACCCCATGAGATACCATACATTGGCACTACGGGTGAGACACAGGCCTTTGATAGAGGAATGTAGGCCAGTTGGTAGTGATGCAGGCCATCTGTAGCAGGCCAGTGCATTCTGTCACTCCTACATTCCCAGGCTGCGAGCGAGTGGATTCCCCTGGGGTGACAAGGTAGTGTGCAAAGTGTTACTGACAATACTTCCTGTCCATATTGATCCATTCGTATGGATGCAGGCAGGGTGCTGCTTACATCTAAGGACACACCTGCATAGGACACCTCTTCAGCATGCTGCACTCTGTAGGTATTCCTATACAGAAGTGGGGTCATACTGTACTCATTCCTAAGAGCAAGGATATGACCTGCGATAAACCTGTGGCTGATGTTGGGGTGAGCTGGGTGCATGTGTTATATGGAAGCTACTTGCAGCTGACTCACAGATATACCTGGGACATTCCCCTTATGCTGCCTTGTGTGGGGACATAGTCAGTCTCTCATTACTTCATTACTGTGCCTTTTGTGTTCTACCAGTGATTGGCCAGAACTACACCAGTATTCCATACTACATGGACAAGTAATGTGCTGCTAACCTGTATATACAGTTCCAAAGTTGTGTGCAGTTAACAGTTACATTATATGCACTCTCTCTAGGGTACTTCTGTGTGTATGTATGGGCCCACATTCATGGCATATCAATCTTTCAGACGGTGACAGATATTGATATCTGGACAGTGAGTATTGATGACTGCTGACATGGGTATTGCTGAGAAGCATTGTGTTTGGCACTGCAGTTGTCGGAACATGGCCCTGTCATCCACAGTACTGCCCATAGGCCACTGAGACACAACCCTTCATGCTTACATGCTGACCATTTCCAGACAATATTGAACACACAACAACCTAACACACAGACCCCTGCATATTGTACACATGCGACAATCTATCCTGTAGAATGGGCCAGCTTGGGTAATCTGTACTGAAATGATATTACTCATCACACTTACATGTTACTGCATTTCTGCATAGGATTGGGGGGGGCACCTGATGACTTTAACCATTTGCTATGACTGTACTGGTATTTTAGGTACTCTGTTGGCTTCCATTTCATATTGTATTCTGACCTATCATGTAGACTGGAGGCATATCAACAGAATACAGATCTTAGATTTTATTGACCTACATATCAGTTTCAGACTTCTTACCCTTCAGAACTAACATACAACTGCCAGACCTGTTGTAGTCTGTCTGTGTAGGTATGGAGGGGTCTCTTCACCATTGCTATCATTTGGAGGCCTTAGCCCAGCCTTTCTTTATGGTCATCTACACCTACCCTGCCGTCTGAGACTGGTGGTGGGTATGTGAGCCTCACTTGACATGCATGTGTGTGTCCTATGGACACCCACAGTTATTTGGGCCACCACATGTACTGTGGTGGGATTTGTCACCTTGTCTAGGACTGTCTAATATGTTGACACCAATATTTGTTATGGACTTCATGCTGCCCATATAGGTGTCCACTATCTGCTGCCATCTCATTCAACCACACGCTTCCCTTGCATGCTCATGTCCATATCTTAGATGCAACTATCAGAACATACTAATCCATTCAGTAATTGAGAGAAAGAGTGACTTACTTTGTGGCTGGGCCAGTATTGAGGACAGTGCTGGAAGGCTGACTATGTTGGATGCACATAGTACACTTCATATACATGGTAAAGCACAGGTAGTGTCATGTTTGGCATCCCTTTTACTGTATGTGTGAGTCAGAGAGAGGTGTCATTCCCTGGGTCCCTACTGTGTCAGTGTATGTGCTATACATTGCCTCTTTGCCAAGGCCTGGGCATACTGGGCACATCTCCTTCTGCCTACATGGGCAGGCTCAGGTAGTTCCTCTTCCAAATCACTGTGTGCCTGTGATGGCCTTGGCAATGGAGGGGGCTGTGTGGCTTTGCTCCATGCTGTTCCTGCTGCAGCTGTTTCCGCAGAATCATATTGTGTAGCATGGCACATACTATAAACATTTGTGTACATGTAACTGAAGAGTACTGCAAGGCTCCACCGGATATATCCAGGCAGCGGAATCATGACCCACACATGCTCTGTTATGATTCTAGTTTGTACGTGTGCCTCATTATGGAGTTCTTGTTTGGGTGTGTGTGTATTTCTGATGGGTGTCATCAGCCATAGCTTCAGTGTGTAGTCAGCATCCCCCACTAGGTGGCCATATGGGATGACTGGTACAGCTGTGTCATATGCCAGATGTGGGAGTTGTGATAGCTTCCAGGGTTGCCAGCACACACATTCAAGATAATGCCCTGGGCATCACACGTGACCTGGCAATTGATGAAGGGGAAGCCCTTGTGGTTTATGTAGACCCTACCCCACTCGCCGGGTGGTGCTTTGATGTATATGTGCGTGTAGTCTATAGCACCCATTACCTCAGGGTATTCTGCTATTTGGTGGAAGAGATGCATATTGCTGGTCAATGCCTCATGGGTGTTGAGGAAATATATGTGCTCACTGGCATGTGCTGACATGGCATCCTGGAACTGGTGGAGTACCCTGGATGCTGATACCTATGAGATCCTCATGATATCCCCAGTTGCACTTTGGAAGGTACCTGTGGTTAGTATTCTCAAGGCTACATGTACCTTGGTATCCACTGGGATGGGTTCCACTCTGTTGGTTCTGTGTGTGAGGCGGGACTGGCACAGCTCAACAATTTGCTGTAGAATGTCCCTGTCCACCCTATAGTGCTCCACTATCTCCAGCTCTTGTAGCCCCTGGTAGGTTACCCTGGATCTGTACACTCTTCTCCTCCTCCTCACTGTGGGATGGTCATCAGCACTCATATCCTCATCACCCTCAGCCTCTTGCACATATTGATGTATGAGAGCAACAGCAGGCCCTAAAATTTTGTTAGTTTTGTCAGGTAAAATTTCCCCTTCTGTGTACACCGGTGGTATAGGATTTCTGAGAAAAAACTGACTGAAAGGTGTCTGAATAATTTATAGTAGTGTGCTGGGCTGCTGCCTGTGTAATTTTCTGATTCTGATACCTTTTACCTGCCAGCTATGCTAGTTCTCCTTGATTGATTTCCTAGTGCTGTTTTCCCTTCCCATTGCCTTCCTGTTTCAGCCCAGAGGCGTGCAGTGCATACGCAGTGCTCAGATGTGAACAGTTCTGTTATTTCCTTTTTTTTTTTTTTTTTTTTTTTTTGTTTAAAACCAACCGTATAAGCAGGGAAAAAGTACAGTTGTGTACACTTACCATAAATGTAAATGTTCAAGTGTATTCACTGTTGCAGTTATCTGCTTGAAGGTAGCCCTCAGTCGGCCTGAATACCAGAGTCTTGGGATTTCTGCGTTGGATGCTGTCACTTCTTCCATGACATCAGGTCGTCAGGGGTATAAAACAGGCAGCCGACACCATTACATCAGTTTTTCTTGCCCCAAATGTCAGGAGCCCCCCAAATAGGAAGCTAGTATATGGTGGGGAACACCACCAGTAAAAAGTAAATACCACTGTCAATAAAAATGGTCATAGAGAGGAGGGATAGAAAAGATAGAGAAAACCAGGGGGCTGGAGGGAGGGAAACCAGGACTGCAACAGTGAATACACTCGAACATCTATATTTATGGTAAGCGTATGTATGCAACTGTACTATGCTCTACATGATTCACTGTTGCAGTCATCACACTTGGGTTGATTCTCAAAGCTGAGGAAGGGTGGAGGCAGTCAAGAAGTGTTAGGGCTGGCCAGCAGGCCATGCAAGACTGCTGTAGCAAATCCAGCTCTAGAGTTAGAAAAAATAGGTAAGTGTTAATGCTTGGTGAAAGTGTGTACAGAACTCCAGGTTGCAGCTTCCAGATGTCCCTGGTAGGGACTCCCATGAAAAATGCTGTAGAGGTGGAAGTAGCCCTAGTGGAATGTGGTCTGATCCCCTGTGAGGTTTTCCATGATGCTTGTAGCAGAAATGGATGCAGTGTGCTATCTATTTGGAAATGGTTTGTTTTGAAATGGCCTTGCCCTCTGCCCCTGTAGCAAAGCTGACTAGCAGCTGGTCTGATTTTCCTGAAAGGTTTAGTCCTGTCAAGGTAGAACCTGAGTTGTCTTTGCTCGTCCAAGGAGTGCAGGATCCTTTCCCCTTTATTCTGAGGATTAGGGAAGAAGGTTGGCAAATGGATGAATTGGTTTAGAACCACACTGGACACCAACTTAGGCATAAAAGATGAGTTAGTCCTGAGGAAAACCTTGTCAGCATGGAAAATAATGACGGGTTCCACAGTCATTAGTGCCTGTAACTCAGGCACTCTTCTTGCTGAAGTTATGGCTAAAAGCAAGTTTGTTTTCCAAGAGAGGAATTTTAACTCTGCTGAAGCAGCAGGTTCAAAAGGGGGAAGTGTGAGCTATTCCAGTACAAAGTTAAGGTCCAAGGCAGGGGTGGGTGCTCTCCTAGGGGGCCTTAAGTTGTTAGCCACTCTCAGGAACTGTTTGATGAGAGGGTGAGAAAATAAAGGTGGCTCATTATAATGAGCCGAGATGGCAGACGTATGAATCTTAATGGAGTAGAAAGATAGGCCTCTGTGGAGTAGCTCTGCTAGGTAATCCATGATTAGAGGTAAGGAAGGCACTGTGGTGTCCTTTCCTTGAGACTGATTCCAAGAACAATATATTTTCCACTTTTCAGCATATGATTTCCTAGTACTAGGCCTTCTGGCTTCAAGAATGACATCCAGCACCTGTTTGCTGAGGGTTGCTGGAGGTTTATGCAGGGGATAAGCCAGGCTGCAAGGTTTAGGGTTTGCAACTGTGGATGCAAAATCTGTCCCTCCTGCTGAGACAGCAGGGTAGGAGTCTAGTGAAGGTGCCAGGGTGGCACTGTTGTCAGACTGTGTAAGAGTGGGTACCAGTGCTGACGTGGCCAGTCTGGGGCAATAAGAATTGCCCTTGGCCCATTCTGTTTGATCTTGAGTAGTACTTTTAAGAGGAGGGGCAGAGGGGGAAAGGCATAAATTGAGAGGTTTTCCCATGGGAAGTATAGGGCATCCACCTCCCAGGCCGTGCTGTTATGTTTCTGGTGCAGAATTTGCTCAACTGGTGGTTCTCAGGGAAGGCAAAGAGGTCCACCTCCGGTTCCCCCACCTCTGGATTAGAAGGTTGAAGGTGTTGGGCTCCAATTTCCACTAGTGTGGGTCTGGGAGATATCTGCTTAAGTCATCTGCCAGTGAATTTTGTTAGCCTGGCAGGATTTGAGCTTGTAGATGCACTTGGTTGCACAAGGCGGTGTTCCACAGGGCCATGGCTAACCTACAGAGTGGGTAGGAATGGGTTCCCTCCTGCTTGTTTATGTACCACATAACTGTGGTGTTGTCTGTTTTTATCAGCAGCTGTCCTGGAAGGTTTAGGTATTTGAAGGCTGTCAGAGCATTCTGTATCATTAGCATCTCTTTTTGATTGATGGGCAGGGGAACTTGGCCTGGGCTCCAGTGGTCCTGAATGCATTTGCCTGCCATGTACATAGTCGGATGCATCTGTTGTCAGGGTTTGGGCAGTGAGGGGTTGAGAGAAAGGCAGTCCCTTGTTGTGGTTGCATGCTTCTGCCCACCAAAGGAACTCTGCCCTTAGACAAGGTATGATTGGAGTGATTGTTTCCAGGTCCTGAGAATGTTGGCATCAAAGGCTTTTTAAGTACCATTGAAGTTTCCTCATATGTCGTCTTGCATATGGGATTAGCAGAATACATGAGGCCATAAACCCTAGGGCTTGCAGTATTTTCCGTACAGATAGCAGTGTTCTGGTGGCCATTTGTTTGAAGTAGTTTGTCAGATAGACCTGTTTTTCTGGAGTGAGAAATGCCATCTGGGAAGTTGTATCTAAGCTTGCTCCCAGGAATATAATATTTTGACTGGACACCAGTTGTGATTTCTTTACATTGATGGTGTACCCCAATGAAGTGAGAAGGCTTTTTAAAAATGTCAGGTGCTGAAGTAGCAAATCCTGACTGTCCGCCTGAATCAGGCAATCATCCAAGTATGAGAAAATTTGGATATTTCTCTGTATGCAATATGCAATGGCTGGAGCCAGGCACATTGTGAATACTCTGGGTGCAGTAGATAAACCAAAGGAAAGTGCAAAGTGCAGAGAACTGATAGCGCATACATCCTGCCATGAAGTTTAAGATATTTCCTGCATGGCTCCCTTATGGGGATGAGCAGATAAGATTCTTTTGAATCTAGAGTGACTAACCAGACATCCTTGGCTAGCATAGGGAGAAGCTGCTGCAGGGTAAGCATCTTGAATTTTGGAACCACTAGAAAGGTGTTGAGAATTGATAGATCCAGGATTGGCCACCAAGAGCCCTCTTTTCTAGGCACCAGGAAAAGCCTGGAGTAGAAACTCTGCCCCCTTTGTTCTACTGGAACAGGTTGAATATCTCTGATATTGAGCAGGGAAAGTACTTGCTTTTGAGCCTCTTCCCACTGGTTTGGAGGAAGGTCTGGAAACCTGCTTAGGGTTGGCAGTGAATGGAAGTAAAATATGTACCCCTGGAGTACAATGCTTAGGACCCATCGGTCCTGAGTAATGGACATCCAGTTTTTTGCATGAAGGGCAAGTTTTCCTCCTAGGGGCAGAAGTAATTGGGCAGGGCTGGTAAGGATAATTGAAAAGTCATTGTGAGCTTTTTCCATAAGGGGGTGGCTTACCACTTCCTGTTTTTGAGGTGGAAGCACTCCGTAGTTTAGATCTCTGCATACCCTGAGACTGTAGTCTGGGTGGCCTGTTTCCCCTGGGTTTAGACTGAGATGGCCTGGAGTGGAAAGGACCTGTTTTTTGAAGGCCAATGCCTACTGAATCTAGGTGGCTGCACTTGTAAGAATTCTTTAACAGTTTGCATAGATTTTGCTTTTTCTTCTATATTTTTAAGAACCTCTTCTGCTTTGGTGCCAAGCAAACAGTCCTTATTTAAAGGAGCATCTAGTCATTTTGATTTGACATGATCTGGCAATGTTTGTTCCTTCAGCCAAGCATGCCTTCTCAGTACAGACCTAGTGACTGCAGCCCTGCAAGATGCTTCTAGGGCATCAATGTTACACTGCAAAGTATGCTTACTAACTTGGTTTGTAGAATGCATTAACTCTTGTAAATCTTTATTTTCTGCACAATCTGGAAGTAACCCCATTTTTTGTTTAATTAGTTCAATAATATGTTGCTGGTACTTCAACATGTGAAACTGGCAATTCAATGCCCTGATGGCAAGAGTTGCAGAGATATATATCTTCTTACCCCACCTGTCTAGAGCGCTGGAATCCCTGTCTGAAGGGGTAGGGTTTTTGGCTTTAGTAGCCTTAATACCTCTAGGTCCCTGGGAAATGGTCTATGGATCCACAGTAGGATTCTTGAAGAGAAAGTTGTGAGAATCAGGTACCCTATAGTGCCTGTCTAGTTTTCTAGGGTCAGGGGGTAAAGTGTCTGGAGTAAGACTGGATTCCATGAAGACATCATCTACAACATCCAGGACAGGGGGTATAGCTAGAGGCCTGTGCTGAGGCAACTCTAAAAATTCTCTGAGTCTCTTTTTGGACTGAGGGTAGTCCTGGCATTCCCAGCGGAAATGCTCTCTTAAAGTATGCAAGGTTTCACCAAAAGAAAAGTCCTCTGGAGGGGAGGCAGAGGGAATGGATTCCTCTGCATCTGAATCATCATAGGTTGAATAGGGCATGTCCTGATAATCAGAAGGGACAGTGTATGGACTAAGACTGGATTCCATGAAGGCATCATCTACAACATCCAGGACAGGGGGTATAGCTAGAGGCCTGTGCTGAGACAACTCAAAAAATTCTCTGAGTCTCTTTTTGAACTGAGGGTAGTCCTGGCATTCCCAGTGGAAATACTCTCTTAAAGTATGCAAGGTTTCACCAAAGGAAAAATCCTCTGAAGGAATTGATTTTTCTGCATCTGAAGCCTCATAGGTTGATAAGGGCATGTCCTGATAATCAGAAGGGTCAAAGTCATCAGACACCTGGTCTGTAGAATCAGAATGAAACTCAGTTCTTTTTCTCTTAGTAGGGGAAGGCTGGCTTCCCCTAATTAGGGTAATAAGGTCTTCAGCCATTCTAAGCATTTGTTTTTGTGGCATGGAAGCTTGAGCATGCACTTTGGTCTTCGGTTTTCTAGGCATAGAGCGTACTCTGGGCCAAAGAAACTCAGTAGTTTTAGCTAATAATGAAGTGATTGGTTTAATTCAAACATCACTAGGTCGGAAAACACCCTCAGAAGCCAGTGCCTGCACAGCGGCTCCGGAACCATCATGCAAATCTGTAGAAGTGGGCATCAGGGGCTGGAAAGGTACCTCACTGAAAACCAGCGGACTGGCGTCTAGCTTAATGGAAGCATCGTCAACAGTTTTGGACCTATGCAGTCTGTCTCTGTCTTTATCTTTACATTTTTTCAGAAGATCGGTAGTTGGATGGCTTATCGAAGCCATTTTGGAATACAGAGAATGAGAGTGAAAGAATTTAGTGACAAAGAAAGCCCGACGATGAATGGTTCAGGCATTAAACAAGGCACAAAACCGACAGCGAGGGACGTCGTGGTCTGGGTCAAAAGAAGTGACTCAGTAAGAATGAAAATCTCTGTGAGGTATTTGCTTTCCACAGGCAAGACAATTGTTAACTTTTTCTGACATTGGTTAGAGCAAGAAAAAAGGATCCCCAATGGGGTACTTAGCTTTAGAAGACTTCAGGTTTGAACCTCGAAAAACAAAAATTTCAGGTAGCGGCCGACCGGTACTTGTGAACTGCTTTTGCTTCAGGCTCCTCAGCAAGAAAGACTGATGTAATGGCATTGGCTGCCTGTTTTATACCCCTGACAACCTGACATCATGGAAGAAGCAACAGCACCCGAAGCAGAAATCCCAAGACTCTGGTATTCGGGCCGACTGAGGGCTACCTGCAGGCAGATAACCCAAGTGTGATGACAGCAACAGTGAAACATGTAGAACATAAGTGCTCAACAATGTGAGATACACCCCCTTCCTTAGCTTTGCATAGCTAAGGGCAAACATAGGCCACAGAGCTCCGAAAAGCTTACAGCATGTATGACACACCTCCTTATGAGGTCATCCACTTCATATACTTATATAATGGTGTTGCTGCATCTGCACGGTTGAGTGCAAGCTAACACTGAGAGGAAATCTGTGACTCAGTATCAATCCCCTCATTTACATAAACCAGAATTCTAATTCATAGTTCCCACACTCACACTGAGCCTTCCCCCTTAGCAACCACTATTCCCTGGTATTGTTGTCTTATGAATGCCTGTGACTATTATGGGAAAATGCTGATTTGGGAATAAAAGCTTATTTCCCCCTATTTTTCTTATTTTTGTGGTGATACCATTTGCACACCGCTGCGCTACGCTTAAATGGCCGAGATCAGCCAAAAAATACACTTGTTTTTTATAAAATTGCAACTATTTTTCATAACAATGGCCATATATTTGGCCATTGGCATGCCTACTACATTGCATATATACTTTCTTTTGAGCTGTCATGTCTCCATTTTGTAATTTGCAGAAATGTATTCAGTTAGTAAACGAATACATTTCTGCAGGTTACACTATTCCTGTACAAACACCTGTCTGCTTCCTAGATCACTAATTCACCTCATCTGCATGGTTTTCACCAGCAAATGAGGTAATTAGCATACAGCAGTGGTGTTGGTGCAGCAGGAATAGTGTAGGAGCGCTCATGCACATCTCAGCAGCTCAATCCTGGATTGCTCATCGGCCATATTGCATGCAGCAGCTCTAGCACTATTCCTGCACTCCATGCAGAGCTTGCTGAATCCAGGGGAGAGTCTCCTGGTTCTGCTAGCTAACATGATTGTATCTGGACTAATCCTTTGTACTCTGCTGCATTCTCCTAAGCTTATTAAGAAGCAATAAGAAATACAATCATGAATAATTCATAAATATGATATAGAAAATGAAAATTGGTTATTAATGCAATCTCTGACATAAATTGCAGTGCAAATGTCCTAAATTATTAGCATTTCTGAAGAATGCTATAGTTAGCACAATTTCAAATAAAGTACCTCTTTCTCTAATATATATATATATATATATATATATATATATATATATATATATATATATATATATATAGTCCCTATTATATGATCAAAGACGCATTATTTTGACTATACGAGCATCAATGCACGATAAGTAAGGGCAAAATCGGTAATGCCTTAGCAAACCACATATCAATAGAGTTTAATCACACATTCAAATATCTTGTGATTGTCCAGGTTTTGCATGATGTTAGAGGAGGGCCAGTAGAACTGAAGCTAGAGGAACTTGAACTATTATGGCAACTTAAGTTGAATGTGTTTAGGCCCCCTGGCTTGAATGATGTAGGTTCCATCAAATGTATCCTCAAGCTCAAAAGCCTGGCTAGATAATTTAGATTTATTCAATGTATTATATATTCACATCATGGTAATCTTGTTAGGTCTTCTTGACCTTAAGGGGCTCTCAGTAGTACATGAGCCTATGGATAGATAATTTAGATTTATTTAAAGTACTATATATTTGTCCCATTGTATTCATAGTAGGTTCTTTTGACTTTAAGGGGCTTTTAACAGCATATGAGTCCTTGAACAATGTGGTTACTTATGTGAATGGTGAATTTAAGGTCCAAGGATATCTCGTTATCAATTATGGACCCCTCCTCTCCTTTTATTAGTAAGCTTCCTTTTATTAGTTAGTTTTCTTCTGATATGCATTAAATATCCATGGGTCTGATTATCTTCCAACATCTACAGTAATAATAACAATATTTGAGCTAAAGAGTTGGTTCATTCCTATGGTCAGCATTTAAACTATGGTTTAAGTATGTCTAGTTATAATAACACAAGAGTTAAAGAGTAATACATCTAGTTATGTGTATGTCTAATTGAAGGTTCAAGTATGTCTAGCTATAATAACACAAGAGTTAAAGAGTAATACATCTAGTTATGTGTATGTCTAATTGAAGGTTCAAGTATGTCTAGCTATAATAACACAAGAGTTAAAGAGTAATGCATCTAGTTATGTGTATGTCTAATTGAAGGTTCAAGTATGTCTAGCTATAATAACACAAGAGTTAAAGAGTAATGCATCTAGTTATGTGTATGTCTAATTGAAGGTTCAAGTATGTCTAGCTATAATAACACAAGAGTTAAAGAGTAATGCATCTAGTTATGTGTATGTCTAATTGAAGGTTCAAGTATGTCTAGCTATAATAACACAAGAGTTAAAGAGTAATACATCTAGTTATGTGTATGTCTAATTGAAGGTTCAAGTATGTCTAGCTATAATAACACAAGAGTTAAAGAGTAATGCATCTAGTTATGTGTATGTCTAATTGAAGGTTCAAGTATGTCTAGCTATAATAACACAAGAGTTAAAGAGTAATACGTCTAGTTATGTGTATGTCTAATTGAAGATTTAAGTATGTCTAGCTATAATAACCTAAGAGTTAAAGAGTAATATGTCTAGTTATGTGTATGTCTAATTGAAGGTTCAAGTATATTACTTTTGTTTATGCAACCCTTGCCCTCTACCTTCAGGAAGGCTTAGTTTGATTCATTTTAAGTGACCTTGTCTTGACTACTTACTTAATACTGAGTTTTATACATAACACTCATCCTTTAATATGTATTTGTAATACCCACTCCTAAATCTATAGTTAATATATATATTGATCATAGCAATTAATTATTACATATTCCCTTGAGTAGTCCTGCTATGTGGGTATAAACGAAGTTGGTACACGCACCTTGGTGGGGCTTGTAAATTATGATTAAGTACTTTTGCGTCCACCATGGAGGGCTAACTTGATGAACTTGATATACAAGGGATTATTATATACTTCATTGGGGTATATTAATTGATATATCTAGTAAATCCAATATATATATTTCTGTACCCTATTTATGTGGGATGTAGAGATCCTATATATTATTCTTGTTCGGGTAGTCCACTTGTAGTTTTTAAGACTCTGAATTGTGGGCTTCCGTGTTTTAGTTAACCACCCTATTTTTATCAGAAGGGATGGTTTAGCCCATTTTGATTCCATTTGAATCGGCGAACGAAGTATATGTTCTGTGTCCACATATAAATAAGTGATTCACCAATTGTTTGTTCTTTGTTTAGACTGGGTTATAAGGCTCTCAGGTGAATTTAATGAATTCCTTCTAGTTTGATTTTGGTACATCGCTATTTTTACTTGTTTTTCCTTTCTGGACCCTTTATGTAGATTGAAGAGCATCTGGGTCAGCAATGAATGTTTTGAAAAGCTGAAAGACATGGAGCGGGTGATAAAGTAAGGAAAACTTGTTTTTAAATTTTGCTCCACCAATGTTTATTAAGCATCATTGGTACATAATTGCTTCAAAGTGTAGTAAACGTATGGAACTAGGTATATTTATCTAGGCTAAGTGTCATCTTCATTGATAACATTTGATCAGCGCAGTTTACAATACAATTTATACCCTTTGATTTTTACAACTGAACCATTGGGCTATGTACTATTTCAACTAATTTTAATTTACTTTGATTTTATGATCTGCTAATGCTATCTTTTATCAGTTATTTCTTGTAATTCATTTATGATTACATCCCACTGTGAATGTATATGCATGTGGTTTTGTTTTTTGGAACTGACAGTGATGGGATGTTTGCTGATATCTTTTTCGCTAGTAGTAAGTGAGGTGAATGAAGGGTGGAGTTCTTGTGGTATTTAGTGATTTAATTGTTCAATTAGTCAAGCACGGTTGGGATAGGGCACACTTAGTCATTTGTTGTTCCTATATTAGTATTTTAGAGTGTGATTTTATATTCATTGTATTTTTTTGTCTGAAGAAGTCCGAACTGTGGGCGGATGAAAAGTTTGTGTCAATAAAAAAGCAGCTTAATGTATCTACAGTTCGCAGCTTCCTTTTCTTGTAGCAGACGTTTTTTTAAGTTTTGGCAGTTTGAAGAGTTTTTTTCATGTTTTTTTTGTTCACAGTATCTGTTTCTGACAGAAAAAGTGGCAATCCTGTAAACTGTTTGTGTGTGTGTGTGTGTGTGTGTGTGTGTGTGTGTGTGTGTGTGTGTGTGTGTGTGTGTGTGTGTGTGTGTGTGTGTGTGTGTGTGTGTGTATGTGTGTGTATATGTGTGTGTATGTGTGTGTGTGTGTGTGTGTGTGTGTGTGTGTGTGTGTGTGTGTGTGTGTGTGTGCGTGTGTGTGCGTGTGTGTGTGTGTGTGTGTGTGTGTGTGTGTGTGTGTGTGTGTGTGTGCGTGTGCATGTGTGTCTTGTGTGTCACTCTGTGTCTGTGTTTCTGTGTAGTTCCATCCACTACTGGTTCTCTCTCTTGCTTCTGCTGCTTGCTTGGATATGCTCCTGTACCCTCTTGACCCTGAACAGGATAAAGTGACATTGAGGGCTGACTAAATGAATGAATGCATGAATGAATGCCTTGGTTAGTCAGGCAGTGTGACTGAAAATAGTTTAATCTGCTGGATGCTGGAAGCAGAGGCACATAATTACTCTTACTTACAGAGAGAGAGAGACAGAGAGACAGAGAGACAGTGTGTGAGAAAGACACTGCACAATTTGGATTAGTTTCCACAATGACTGTATTAAGATAGTTTCCACAATGACTGTATTAAGAAACAGACACCCCTGAGCCCCGCTTTACAAAGACAACACTGCACTTAGTTTGTATTGCACCGTGAACAAGTGCATAGAAATTACTTGCTTTTCATCAATGATGCCAGGATATTTAATTTTTGTTCTCACATCTCTGCACTGCTACAGTTTCCAGATTCTCTTACTAAAGACCTACCTCATTTACAGATTTAAGAAATGGCTATATAATTTTAATGTTATCTTCCCTGCTACAAAAAAAAAAAAAAAATCAAACTAGTAATCACATCTTTCAAAAGAATGCATGTTTGTTTTATTTATTTAGCTATAGTCATCATCTCACTTATATAATACATTAATGTTTCAGTAGTTGCAGTGTAGGTAGATAGACAGATGGACAGATAAATACATGGATATAGAAATACATACAACAACCACCTTAGAACTAACTGCTTAGCTTTTGACCACTAAATTATTAAAGTGCAGTTTAATCTGCAGGCTTAAAAATGCATGGTGCCATTATTTGTCTACTGTGTAACAAGACCGGACTCTGGGACCACTGCTGGAAACAGACATGTGTCCAGTGAGATTATCCTCTGGGTAACAAATACATAAACATTAAAATAAATGAATAAATTAATAATGCCAATAAAGAAAAATACATAATTGTATAGTGCCTCTGCACTCTATTAAGGCTGGCCGTTTTGCAATTTCAGCATAAAAAGAGGTAGGTGACAGCTTTCTTGGCAATGTTTTGTGACTTGACAGTTCCTACCACCTATTCTACATTCCTTACATTGACCACATTTCCTTAATCACTGCCTTCGCTTGCATAGGTTGGAATGGGCAGATTCACAATGTACATAGTCACACCCTCATTTTATTGCATTAATCTGGCATCGGATAATTGTACTGTCACTCTCTTCCTGACTAACTCTCATCAGCTCCATAAAAAAAATCTATATTTCTCTGTTGATGAAATTTGGCAGAGGTCAGAAAAGCAATAGAAATAGCTTTGGCTTTATCATTTTAGAAACAATGTCTTTGAATCACGAACAGCTATTTGAGATTTTTATGTTATGTATTGCACATAGCCTCTTACTTGTTGTGTAATGTGTTTGTGTATTCAACGTTCTATAAGCTACCATCTAATGCTGCTGGACCTATTGGGCTAGCTCTGTTATGATTGCTATAGATAAGGGATAACAGGTGTCACAGTGTACAGATGCTGCCTTCACTGTGGCTTTGTAAATCTGATAAATTATGTTTTCTTTTAAAGATGGACAGATTAATTAACAAAAGTTTTTTCTTTTTAAAATATGAGCATCTGATATACATGTATATGAGAAAATGATTATGATGACATATAAGGCCTATCTTAAAAGTATACACATTTGTTTCTTTCTGTATATGGTCTGGTTTATTGCCTCATTGACTGTATCTTGATATAAAATGCTTAATTCTTGTCACTACACTGCTTATTGCTCTCCAGTTCAAAATGCTATATATTAATATTTGTCATACTGACATACTGCTTATTTTGTTTATTTTTTTTTATTTAATTATTTGATAGCAGAGCAGAAACTCTTTGGATAGAGATTGCACTTCACAGCTCCAGGCTATAAGGCTATACTCCAGTGACTGTCTGAGAATTCTGAATGTTTTGAATGTGTGTGTGTATATATATATATATATATATATATATATATATATATATATATATGTGTGTGTGTGTGTGTGTGTGTGTGTGTGTGGTGTGTGTGTGCGCGTGTGTGTGTGTGTGTGTGTGTGTGTGTGTGTGTGTGTGTGTGTGTGTGTGTGCAGGTTTTCTTTGGGTGTTATACTTCCATCCCTTCTCAGTAACATGCTGGTTGACTTGCTATACAAAATGTCCATGCAGTAATGTTGCATTTACCTTTTCCCTTGTGCTATGGATCATGCCTGAAAAGTGCCAGATAAAGAACAGTTCCCTTATCCATTTAATAAAAAAAACAAACCAATACTATTAATTAAAATTAAGATGCACAGAATTCACATTTAAAAAGGCACTGATAAACACAGAAATGTTTGTGCCAGTATGTCAATAAGCACCTTTTGTCCTACAAAATCCTAACAGGTTCATGTATATAATTCTGGGACAATATTTTTTGTATAATATAATTAATAAAATAATTTTTGTATAATATATTCTACTGATTGTTACAACACATCTTGCTTAAATGTAACAGTAGTCATTACATAAAGTCTGGGAGTCAAAAGAAACATTGCTGGATTATACTAAGTGGATTTATGCAATAAGAAGACAGAGGCAGGGTGTTTGCATTTCAAAAGAACAGGGTCTGAGATGCGGGCAGGTTAAGCAGCATGGTTTATCATGGAATATGCTAATTACATGGTAATGAGCAACATTATTATAGTGAGCCTTTCCATGTATGCTACTTTGGCAAAACAAGATGGAGGAGTGATTCATAAACATATACATATTTCACAATGGGAGTGTTCCAACAGCAAATGCTCATGTTAAGGTTAAGGAAGTAGCTAACAAATGTTAGGAGCTGCTGCTATATTAGTAAATGTGTGCCTGCAAGAGGATGCCATAGCTGCTGCTGTATCCATCAGTGAGTGACATTGCTTTCTGAGACATCTGGTCACCCAACCTCACTTAGCACTTTATGAACTCTATGACAATGACAATGACAGTGAGGACAAGCACAGTGCAGACAGAAGCACCATCCAAGAAACTCCAGATATGTATCAATCTGATCTGTAGCCCCATGGGAGTTGTGTAGATTCATCCAATGGTGGCCTGCAGTCTGGGTGCAATGTTACACATTATCTTACTTAGGAAACAGTTACAGGACAGTGGTCACTTGCAAAAGTAACAGATGTTAGCACACCGAGCAATATATGTTGGGTCAGATGTGAAGCCAAAGGAGGAACAAGCAGCAGGGGTGGTCATGCATGATGCACAGTTTCAGAACATTGTCGCCAAGAATAAGGCAGATACATAAGAGTAAAAATGATCCATGCAAAACCAACATCAGGCTGCATGTATGATGACAGCATTGTTAACCTGGGGATTGTATATGTTGTCAATTAATCTATATTAGGCATGACTTAATACTACAACAACTAAATATCAGCTGTATGTATTCATTGTGATTTTACTTCTCTCACCACACCCTTTTTGTTGATAACATTTCTGTTACATGCATTTTTTTAATTTGATTTAATTTCTCTCCTTTTGCTATTATATGCAGCAGCATTATAACCTGTACCAATCACTCAGGAGCAGCCTGACACCAACAGGAAGTGTCAGCAACACCACCTGCATCAGAAGCACCCAGCACATCTAGGTCCCAGACTGTGGCAGTCACCACCACACCTCCTGCTGTACCTTCACCGCCCACTTCAGGTAACTCTGCACTGCATACTGGCATTGCTGTACCCATTAGTAGCAACAGCTGCAAAGGTTATGTGTTTGCCACCTACTAGCAGCTGGCAGACATTATGGGGAGATTTATTTATTTATTTACATTTGTTTAGTGGAATAGTAAGACTGGGTCAGCAAAATCAATGCCCATTTCAGTGGGAAAGGGAAAAATTGATATTGTTCATGCATTCACTTTTTAAATATGTATCTTTCTATAAAAGACACATTGATGATTTGTTATTTATTTGGAACAGTGACACAGATTTATTCATTTTTTGTTTTAATTTTTAAAAGTAACTAATAATAGTACTATTTTTTTAAATTCATTTTGAGTGAAATTACAATGGTGGTTATTTTTCAGGTATTGAGTTAAACATGGATGTAGTGAACCAAGTTTTGTTAGCAATTTATATCATAAAAAAAACTTTTACTAGCAATCAATTACATTTTCAGAGTCAACATCCCAGACACATGAAATTAAATATAGTGAGAGGCCAGTTTATACTTGAATTTGAAGTGGGACTTGAAGTGGGAGACCGATGTAGGGTCCATTATAAAAATGGCACAACACTGAATGTACTTTCTGCGACAGCTGAGGAAGTTCAACTTCTCACAGGGACTTGATTCAGTTCTATACAGCAGTCATTGAATCTGTTCTCAGCTCATCCATAACTCTGTGGTTTGGAACTCTGTCTAATCATGACAAAAATAGGTTACAACGAATAGTCAGGTCTGCCGAAAATATCATTGGTGCTAGTTTGTCCTCCATTCAGGACCTGTATTATTCCAGAGTCATGAAAAGGCAGAGAAAATCATCACCGATCCTTCACATTCAGCCCACCATCATTCTGAACTATTACCATCAGCCAGGTGTTATATATTAATACTCACCAAAACAGATATAAGAACATTTTTTCCCCACAGGCCATTAAGTTCATAAATGGTTAACTCAGCTTATTAGACTGGGGTATTCTTTTTTCCAAGCCTCCGAGGATCCTACAGTATTGCTTACATATTGTTAATCATTGTTTCTTTCAGAGTTTATTTCAGTATTTCTTGCACTGAGTTACACTTTGCACCTTGTATGTATGTATATTCACTTTTTTTTTGTGTGTCTTGAATGTAATAGTTTTATGTATGTAATTTGTCTTGTTCTTAATAGTTGTATGAATGTCGTTTAGGTAATTTATACTTGGAGAGTCACTGAAATCAGAGTCAAATTCCTTGTATGTGTACATACTTGGCCAATAAATGTGTTTCTCATTCTGATTCTGATAAGGGCCTCAAGGATTATTTTGAGAGATGCAGATTTTGAAACAGAATGGAAAATTTTGATTGCTTGATTTTTTAGGCAGGAATATCTCTTGTATGAGTTTAAGAACATTTACAATGAAATACATCAAAAAGGTACTTATATTTTAAACCTATTTTACGTAGTAAATTGTCTTATAAAAGAGACCAGGAAGGTAATAATATTTATGCTAAAGCATTTCCCTTATTATTTTCTGTAGACAGTAAAGAGTCTTAAAGTATTATAATTGACAGTTGAAAAATTGTAAGTGGTAACTGGGAACTATATAAATTTTGGGGCCCTAAACATTGTTTTAGATATAAAAGCAAGGATAATCTGCTTATTAACAAATAGAAGAAAAAAAAAAGAGA
Source organism: Protopterus annectens (assembly GCF_019279795.1). NCBI lineage: Eukaryota > Metazoa > Chordata > Ceratodontiformes > Protopteridae > Protopterus > Protopterus annectens. The sequence continues at coordinate 510,664,503 of NC_056740.1, read as the reverse complement.
TATTTGTAAAGCACTACAGGAAGTTGGATACCTGAATTGACCACAAGAAGAACCTCTCCTGTCCTTGTCCAGCACTGACTTCACTATTTGAGACAGGTCCCCATGGTGACAGTACTCAAAAGGGTGAATACTATTCTTGTAGGTCACAGCTAGCAGAGAGTGAAGATGTTTACACCCCATCCTGTTGTCCATCCTGGTGTTCTTCTCCTTTTTGTGTCTATGCCCAGTCCTGTCCTCCACTCATCATTGTCTCTGTTTTTCTTATGTCTCCTTCATATCAGTTGTGATACACAGCAGTTGTGTTTTCCAGTTATGTTTTCCTGATGTCTTTTGTCTCACGGCAGCTGTAGCTTAGCCTGTAAATGAATTAATTTACACACTACAAATATGGAAGGTTGTGGGGTTGCATACAGACACATCATTACAGCAGGGTAGGTGTTTCCTGACATTTGCATTATACTTCTCATAAAGTGATCAGAATCTACATATATTGTACATGCATTTAGTAAAGATATTAGTTCTTTTCTCTCCCCATATACACACCCATACATATGTTGTTTTATGTTTTTGTATCTTCAGTTAGGTGACAGCTATACCTGTGTGTCAGATGTCCCTCATCCTTTGTCCTTTACATCCCTGACTGTGTCAACACCTAAACTCTTAACCTCTTAACACAAAAATCTGGACAGCACTAAAAATAATGGGAGTACAAAACACCCCAAACAGGGGCAAATTTTAATTAATGCTCTTGTAAACTTTTAAAGCTGCTAGAATAAAAGGTCTTGTGTTACCATGCATTTTCTGAAAAATGACATCTGAAACTCAAATGCCTGTCATTAGTTACTGAAATCAGTCCTCACTGATTTGCCAGAAAAGTCCAGAAAACTGCACATTATTATGAGGAGCTGGCCAAAAATATGAGGCAGAAATCTGGACCTTCTTAACAGTTGAGTAGTATGGTCACCACCTCCCTTCCCAGACTTGTCTATGTTATCTTGTGTAGCCCTGTTACCTACTTTACTCTCCTAGCTTCATCTAAATGCCCTTGCTACCTTCCACAGGTTATCTTTTCTGCATGTATGTACCACTGGGTTATAACACTGATATGCACAAATGCCTCATAGGTTCATAGATTAGTACTAGGCTAACTGCCGTTCTGGGCCATTTTAAGATTAGCCAATTACCCCATATGAGAATCAAACCCTATACCTTGTGTCTGTAAGGCAAACACCTTAACCATTATGCCAACCTCCCACCCCTTGTGAGGTTGCTACATAGCTTTTTTATTTAGTTGCAGCTGTGTAAACAAGCATTATTAGGGCTTGTGTTCAAAATACAAACCTTACTGCTTCTCATACATCCCTGTGGACCCACCACACTCCTACACTGTCTATCCATAGTCCCTGCCATCATTATAGAAAGAATATTTAATTAGCTACTCAACACACACACACACATGCCTGGCTAAATGCATTGCTAATGACCATCAGGGCTCATCATGCATAGTAAACAGAAAAGGGTTAGCCACATCCATGACTGCACTGTTTCTGAATCCCAGGGAATGTCTCTTCCAGCTGAACATGGCAAAGATACCAGTGTAGCAAATGATTTTGCCACATTACCTGGCTGGTGAATTACTGTTTAAGTGACTCTCCATGATAAAACTTTCCCAAAAACTAGTAAAAATGAATATGCGGCTAATTCATACTGTTAAAAATAGTACATATTTTAAGCAATACAAAAACGCTCTAACCAATATTTCTCATATTCATTTTTACACAACCGATTGGCTACTGAGAAAATCATTTTTTCTCCATTTTATTATAAACATACTTTGTATGTTTCATGCCTTTGAGCTGTGAAAATGGGTATTATTGCATGCTGAACTGTGTAAAACATCTGTGCTCATGAACTATGATATAGAAAACTAGTTTGTTCCTTCTTCTTCTTTTGGATCACTAGACTTAGCAAGGCAGTCTAAAGACCTGACATGAAAAGTGTCTAATTTTTACGTCTGCTCAGTGAACCTAGTCTGAAGCTGTCCACATCAAATTCAAGAAACACAATATTTCTTGGTCTGATGCACAAGGAACTAGTGGAAGTCTACAGATGTCTTTTATATCATACTCATTTTGCACAAATGGGAAATTGTAGAACACAGACATGCTCAAGAACACACTATGTAACAACAAAGAAGATAAGTCAAATAGCATCAGCATCTGAACAATGGTCTCAAAAGCACAGAAAGGTTATTAACACTCTATATGCAAATGTCTCCACTGTTGTATGCGCAGAATGTGATTAAATCAAACAATGTGAAAGGTATACTTTAGTTTAAATGAACATAATATGTAAGACAGGATGAAACAGTGAACTATATGTCTTGTAAGTGGTCTAGCATTTGTCTTAGAGGAGTAAGGAGCAGTTAAGGAGCTGTTTCCTGTAGTCCAATGGTGCAAGGTTTGATGCTCTCACCCTCCATTACCTAACTGTGTGACTCAGACCACATCATTTATCTAGACGCCACTACTATGCTGAGTCTGAAAAAGGTCCATGGAGATCGGTGCTCTAACCCAGAAAGCAAATGTAAATAAATAAATAGTCTTATGATATGTATGGGGAGCAACTGCAATCCATATTAGAAGAATTCAACAAAAATGACAGCAGCACGCTAACCTGCTTGCTAGCTGTATCACTTCTTGTAGTATGAACAGATTTCTACCTGCCATAATTGCAATATAATATATCAAATTGCAAGAGATGCAGTCTTAATTCTTTAAGCATGTTGCATATCAGTTCTAAGACACAACTTTTCAGACATTGGCAAATGATTCCAGATAAGACACAACTTTTCAGGCATTGGCAAATGATTCCAGATTGACAGTAAGACACAACTTTTCAGGCATTGGCAAATGATTCCAGATTGACAGTAAGACACAACTTTTCAGACACTGGCAAATGATTCCAGATTGACAGTAAGACACAACTTTTCAAACATTGGCAAATGATTCCAGATTGACAGTAAGACACAACTTTTCAGACATTGGCAAATGATTCCAGATTGACAGTAAGACACAACTTTTCAGACATTGGCAAATGATTCGAGATTGACAGTTAGACACAACTTTTCAGACATTGGCAAATGATTCCAGATTGACAGTAAGACACAACTTTCAGACACTGACAAATGATTCCAAGTTGACAGTAAGACACAACTTTTCAGACATTGGCAAATGATTCCAGATTGACTGTTGTACTCATACTGCACTAAACCATTGAAATTTTAAAATTAATTTTGACTTCCTGAAATAGAGTCAAGAGTCCCAGTTAATGCACATGTATATCACAGCTGGTAGTGTGATAAAAATCACATATATGAGTGTGCGTGTGCGCGTGTGTGCGTGCGTGCGTGTGTGTATTTAAGTATAGTGCATAAAGTGATAGATGCCCAGTTTCCTTTTGAAAATCAGTATTCAGTTCTTCCCTCAGAAAATGAAAACAGCAGAAACAGCAACTACTTATTAGAAACATATTTCTACTATTTACTGAGCATCTCCTGTGAAAAGGAACGCCATCAATACAGGCAATAGTTTAGTTTCAGAAATGTGTGTACTTCACTAAACTCCTTTAATGCATTTATTTCTACATCAGCTGAGATTACTGGATAATTTCTGACACTTTGCAGACACGACTCACGTCGTAAGCTAAATGGAAGTGGGAGATTGTCATAATGGTTAAGTTGTTTACCTTGCAGTCCAAAATGCAGGGTTTGAGTCTCACAGGGGGTAATTGGTTAGGATTAAAATTGCCCACAAGGGCAGTAAGCCTACTATGAACCTATGTAAATATACAGGTTACAGGAGCCAGTCACACTGTGCATTTCCACTAAAGGAGATAAATTTGCTTGATGTTCAATGTTGAAAAAGTTATGTCACATTATGCTTTAGAGAGGTAGAATAAGAACAGAACACCCAGTGTAAACTCACAGAGACATAAACAGAAATTCAAAACTCTGCACAGACAGTGAGCAGCGGTGAAGGGTAAGGAGTAAACATTTATATCACAGAGCTGTTAGGTGAAGATGTCCCCCTGCTTTCTTAAGCACACTTTTAAATATGACCTTCACAGATATTGAGCAAATCTCAGGGTAAATAATGCAGAATGAGAAAAATGAAGGCAAACTCATTATATGATGTAATCTTTCAAACTAATGAATAAATAGCTGAATTACAACACCAGTTATGTCAACAAAAAGACATACATGAAACCTTGCAAACAAACTGCACATCACGGAGAACCAGCACATAAGGAAGAAGAGAGAAACAATTCCTAGCCTTAAAGAAAGTGTATACAAACTTAAATGAGGATACAAATCTGAACAGAGAAGATGTTTGCAGTTAAAGCTATGGCAGCAAAGCCGATTGCAAACCATAAAAGCCTGGATGTAAGCAGCTGGCAGCTTTGTGCAAGCAATTTGTGTTTAGCATCTCCCTGATGGTATACAGACAGGCAAAACACAACAGTGAATCAGCACGGAACTTCAGGGCAGGCAGGCTTTGGCTCAGTGATGTATGCAGTCAGTTTCCACATAATTCATCACTTTTGTACATGCAATTTAATTGTGCTGCAAACTATTGTGTTGCCGTAGATACCTCAGGCATTTCCACTAGAGGCATTCAGAGCTTACAAGATTATAATACTTAACCAGATGATAAAACAGACTCTTCAGGTAATATGAGCATTTCTTAAAATAATGAAATACAAGGAAGGAATAAAAATTATAATGTTAAATTAGTCCAGGGTGGCAGTTCAGAAAAAAACAAGAGGTACAGAGCTTTAAGGTCTTGCACTTTATCCTGCATTTCAAGTAAAAAATAAAAAAAAGAAGAAATGCTAGCCTATACATTTTCAGGGTAAAACTGAGCAGAATTAGTATAGATGTTTTATTTCAAAGAAGAAATTGATTTAGTATGTTTAGATTATTATTCTAAATATCCTAAAGTGATGACAATGATGGTGATAGGTACGACAAATGCAAGTTAGTAAATGCTAATCTGTGTTTTCAAGTCATGGCATATATGCCTGATATTGTCATAGCAGATGATGATTCAGAGTATGTAAGACAAGAATTCTAAAAGAATGAAGTGGAACAGGAGTTTGGACACCTGATTACAAATTAATTTACTATTAATCGAACAGAAAAGTAACTAGAACCATTCTCTGATGAATAGGATGGAACATTAGCAGGAGCAACAGGTATAGTCATCCTACAGGTTTGGAATATAAGAATGCACCTTTGCAGAGAATGAGTCTTTTACCAACTCAACATTTATAGGAGAAATGCTGACAAGTGACCTCACCATTTCAAAGTACGCTGTCAATGCCAGAGAATCAGAGTAAAGCCAGAGAAACACTAGGAGGAAATAAGCAGGCATAACCGTTTTATTGTGACAGACACAATAAGAAATGATCTGTTCTGCAGATAGCAAAGAGAGTAAGAATTTAGCATTTTTGGGAATGTTAACAACCAGAAGCAGAAAAAGTAATTCACAGAACAAAGGGATTTCAATCATTTGTACTCTGTGGACAGGATGGAGAAGACATTAGATGGTATTTATTCAAGACAAATGCACCTAAATAGCAGGAAGACAAAATGAAACTGGAACAGAACAAATATAATACAAGAGTATAAATAATTAAAAGCAATTTGTAGAAATACTGAATTACACACTCTCGGAAGTGCCTCAACAGACAATATTTATATTTATATATGTGTATGCGTGTGTGTATATGCACGCAGATAGATGCATACATGCATATAGTTATCTCACTCTTAGTGTCTCTCTGTCTCTCTCTCTCTCTCTCTCTCTCTCTGTATACACACACACACACACACACACACACACACACACACACATATATATATATATATATATATATATATATATATATATATATATGTATCCATATGGTTCCCTGATGAATGGTCAAACTTACATAATGTTGAGTGTACCATATCAACATTAAGAAGTCTTAAACCTAAACATCAAACCTTCAAATGATCGAGACAGGAAAGACACACAATGCACATTCATCTGCAAAGTGGCAGTGTTACAAAAAGTTTTGTAAGGTATGGTGTTGGGTTAGGGTTGTTGAGGGAAGGGCAACGTAATGCTGCCATTTCACAAGATACACTCACACACACAAAGACGCACTATGTACATTGCATCTATCCCCTTAACTAACCCCAGCCTTAATACCAACCCTGAAACACACACACACACACACACACACACACACACACACACACACACACACACACACACACACACACACACACACATACATACACACAGACACACACAAACACACAAATATACAAAACCCTTTCCTTCACCTAGCCCTGACCCTAAACATGCCACTCGAACACACAGATAAATTATCTCATTCCCTCTAAACTCTACTCACCTGTCCTAACAAAATATACCTTGACATTTTATCTATTTAGCTATATGTACATTTGAAATAAAGCACCACCCCTGTCACTCTCTGACCAAATGAAGGCTTGCCAATATGCATGTAAGCAATATCTTTATATATATATATATATATATATATATATATATATATATATATATATATATATATATATATAGCTGTGTGTGTGTGTGCATGTGTATATACATATATATATATATATATATATATATATGTATATGTATATGTATATGAAGCCATGTTCGGGTTATTAAGCTGTCCTTGTGAGGTCAAAAAAGACTAGGAGAAAGTACTGAATGAAGACTTTGACTCAACTTCAGAAGAAGGCATGGGGAGGGTGCCATATTGGGAGGTAGGCAGGATTAAATAGGAGAACTGTGAATAGACAACAGGACAGAAAGGGAAAAGATAAAGAACGACATGGCTGCAGTTATATCCATAACCGTTGGCAAATATCCTTAAGTCCTCAGAAATCTCTCCAGGGCATAATAGAGATGATCAACTCATCACTAGCTATTGCAGAAGCACCAGAGGACAGAAGATAGCGATTGTGATGATCTTGCAAAATTGAGGGAGGGGATGATTCACAGTCCTACAGGTCTGTTACCTTAACAACTGTGGGAGAGAAAGTCATAGAAAGAGTCCTGAGAAGAAGTCTACCAGTGTTAGAGAATTGCAGGATAGCAAAAAACATAGATTCCTGGCCATAAGGAGCTGTCAGTCAAACTCGATCCACTTTTATGACTGGACTTATGAAGAACTTGACAGGGGAATGCTGGTGGATGTAGTCTAAGTGGAATTCAACAAGGTTTTTGACTCATTTTCACAAAGGAGGCTGACAGTAAATTGGAATGGTTGGAAAGAGGGACTGAGGTCAAGGAACTTGACAGATGCATGGCTGAATGGTAGGACACAGATGTGTTGTGATAAGTGGGACAGTTTCACAAGTTCATATTTTAGTACTAGGCTAACTACCCCTGCAGGCCATTTTAAGCCTAGCCAATTATTCCATTCAAGAATCAAACCCAGCACCTTGTGTTTGTATGGTAAATACCTTAACAATCATGCCAAACCCTGACCCCTAGTGACTAGTAGAGTATGACGGCATGTGTCTTGGGTCCAGATATCTTCTATATGTATGGCTCCAGAAAGCTGAAAGAAAAGCGAACAAGACAGAGTTCTTTACTGATGACACAAAGGTATCTGTAGCAGTGGAGAATGTCGGAAGACTCTGGAAGGATTTGGAAAGGCTGAAGAAATGTGCATAAAAGTAGTAGATGAGGTTTAATACAGGCAAGTGTAAAATACTGTATGTAGGCTACAACAATTCTGGTGTAACATATTAACTGAGGAGTGTAACTGTTGGCAACAAAGCAGGAAAAGGATATGGGGGGGTTGTTAATCACACCCAGACTGGACTGCTGGGAACAGAGTGAGAGTACCATAATCTCTCAGCTGTCTAGCTTTTCACATAATGTCCAGATTTTTGCCTAATATTCTTGGTCTGTTCCTGCTAAAATATATGGTTTTCTAATCTGAATTCACTAAATAATGTTAAATAATGACAGGCATTTGAGTTTTAGAGTTCACATCTTTCAGAAAATACATAATAATACAAAACATGTTATTCTAGCAACATTTAAAGTTTATAAGAGCAATATGTAAAATCTTTCTCTATTTTTGCTGCTTTATTCCCCCATTATTTCTTGCTTTGTCCAGATTTCTTGCACTGAGAGGCTGAAATTTATGGACAGTGCATATTCAACAGAATGTTTAGATGTATCCTCAAAGGGACACATTCCAGAAGCAAATGGTAATGGTTTCAGTCTTGTTGCCCTTGGCAATACCACACCTTGAGTACTGCTTGCAGTTCAGGAGACCAAATAATGAAAGAGAAATCAGGCTGATGGAATGAATCATGATAAAAGGTCCCAAAAAGAGACACTGACTGCAAGGAAAGAGACACAACCAGATACTAGAAAAGGTGCAATTCTTCTTACTAGAAATCAAAAGACAATATGGGATGAAGTCCTATGGTGAAGGACGAAAACGCATACTGAACTGTTACTGAAGAGCATTAATACAAGTTGGCGTTTGCTGTTGTTTTTTCTTGTTTTTAAACTATTCGTGGAATAAACTGCATGGACTGAGTATCAACGTTTCCTGGCACTTATTTCATAGTACAATATGGGATATGATATTGATAGACAATATTAAGAAAATGTGAAGGGATTATCCTGAAAAGGAAGGAAAGACAGTAAGATGGGCAAAGGCAGCAAACTAGAAGAACAAAATACTGCCTAGATCCCTGGCATATTTTTTTTCACATAAAGGAATTTCAGTCTTACAGAATAGAAGGCAGGAATTTGTGGTGGAGAAGGAATCTACAGAAAGAATCAAAAGGACATGGGACATTTAGAAAAGGACAAGGGGGTAGTAGAGACAGACGGGCAGTAGAAAGTTATATTCCAATATAAGGTAGGCAAAAATGGCTTATCGTCTCTTTCTGCCTTCAAGGAAATGTAATGTCATATAAAGGTTGAAGGCAAAACGGCGTTAGATCTCTTTTTTCCATGAAAGATCACCAAAAACTACATGTATCGTTCTGTGCCTGCATCTATTCCTCCTAAATGTAAGAACAGTTATGTCATCACTCTACTACGAAGTAGAGCAAATCATGAATCACAAGTGACATGTTTGGCCAATGTATGTTCTCCAGTGAAGGGTTTACTTGTATAATGTTAGTTCTTAAATAACAAAAGAAAATGTTCTCACTGTAATATGTAGTGGCTTTGCTAGAAAGGCTTCTACTAGTTGAAGGTATTATAATAAGAAATAAGTGATAAAAGAAAATTATACTGAAATTTAAATATAACCCTGTAGTAAAATGTGCATTAGGAATTGTTCCATTTATAGCCAGATTCCAAAACAAAATTACTTTCAGAGTAAGATACTGTCCCAAATTTTCAAGAGGCAGTAGAAAAAGCAGTTCTATAAGATGGCTCACATATGTCCTGTGCTAATGAGGGAGACTACAAGGTGCTGCAGTTCTATATAATATCTACATGGGATTCAAAACAATTTTACAACAAAAGTATAGTGGCTGTATAAAACTGTGCAATACACAATAATACAGAAACCAGAAAACTGTGTATTAAGGTCCTTGCATATAACCAAGTGGATAGCTGTCTGGAGCAGAAGAATGTGCTAATAATAAGGCAGAGGAAAATGTGAAAGATTCATTCAACCCCACTGTATAGGTTATTTCCAAGACTGTGTCAGCCTTGTCTGTAATCATTATTCCTACAACAGAAACTGATGTTTAACTACTCAAATCCTTCTGGCAACCATACAAAGGATCCCATTGTACAGTGTCACAACAGCAATCGTGCATAACTATAAACAGAAGCAAAGAGATAACAATACACCAGCAATAGAAACAGCAAAATCGCAAGGCAAGTATAAAAAAAAAAAGATCCGAAACACAGCCAGGGTAAACTTTTATTAAACTGTAAGTGCTTTCACAGGTAAAACGTCCTGGTTCTTCAGACCAGACAAATTTCAAATAATGACGAGGCTTTTACACACTTAAACTACTGTTTACATTGCCGCTATGAACATCATCAAATAAACAAATTCTATTCAGAGTTTAATAAATGTTTACCTTGGCCATGTTTCAGATCTTTCTTTTTTATATTTGCTTGCATTTTTGCTGTTTCTATTGAAAGGTTCATTAATCCTAGTTGCTGGTGTATTGTAATCTCTTTGGATTTATTCGCGTATATTTCATCAGCCTTGGAGCATGGCTGAGTGACAGCATATTATGAGTAGGATTATAACACACTATCTTTGTAGCGAGACAAGTTTAGACAGATTCAGAAACTTAATGACATCTATGAAGCACAAGGACATTAAAGAATTAATGAACAAAAAGTCTCTTCTTCTTCTTACGGCTTTTCCCGGTTAGGGGTCGCCACAGTGGATCACCTGTCTGCTCATGACTGGCAGTGAAGTTTTACAGTGTTAAGTTGCCAGCCTGGTGCCCAACCTTCCACAGAAGGCACACACATAAAAGCACTCACACCTTGGGCCAATTTAGAGTGTCCAATCCACCTACAGCATGTCTTTGGGATATGGGAGGAAACCGGAGCACCCGGAGAAACCCATGTGACCACAGGGAGGACATGCAGAGTCCGCACAGAAAGCACCCCAGCCGAGAATCAAACTGGAGAACCTCTTGCTGAAAGGCAGCAATGCTAACCGCTGCACAACTGCGGCCGCCCAATGGACAAAAAGACTCTAAGAAACTGAATTTGGTGCTGGAAATTAATGACAATCCACTTTGAAGATATACTACAGGACAACAATGAAAATGCAGGCACATTGAATTTTGATAAACAAAATTTCAGAAAAGAAATAAATAATTTGGAATATGAGTTGTTTAAACTGAAATGATATCAGACTCAGGGATAGCATTTTGAAGCCAGTCTCAAACTATGTATTATACCACGAGGTTTAAGAGTGTTAAATTTACCTAGCTACTGTGATCATCATCTTGAACTATTGAAGCAGTGGCAGCAAGTTAACTTAGAGACTGATTTTAATTATGTGAGACTGCAGAATATTTTTTTTTAAGTCCGATGAAGAGAAATTGACTGGTTGCATCAAAAATCATCAGATTTTTTTGTATGCCACCTTCCCAGACCAAGTTGTGGATACCAGATTGATAGACTTAATTGATACTGTTACATTAATTGAAAGAAAACTGATTCAAACTAAATATAAGAAAATGGACAGAGGCATTCAAGATTTTCAACTAAGAAGAGTGTTTGTGGCCTAAGAGAGTACATACTACATCTGAAAGCAATAATAGCAGAAATGAAGGTGCTAATATTCAGCATGATAAAGTTGTTACATTGTTTGAGCAAGGGAGTGGTAACATAGTGGAAAAAGTCACCATACAAGAAAGAGGTAACCCTATACAGAGCATATCATATGAAACTACATCTGATAGACTTAATCATAATGTCACAGCTTTGGATTCTTATGTCCATAATGTAAAAGTTAATATAAGGTCTGCAGAATTAGTTGATAGACCTAAGGACCCTTCATACATACTCCCAAACAATCAGGTTTTTAAGAAGCTACGTCTGCCCATCCACCAAAGGCATATGAGGAGTCAGTGCCATTCCAGGAGCAGAGGAAGACCCAAATGGAAACTTAATCCGATGAAGGACATCACATTACTATCAAGAAAATATGGAACATAACATACAATAGCTAGTATGGAATATCTCTAGTGTTGATCTGTCCTCACATGGAATTTCATTGTTAGAAAAGGGGCTGTCTTATATTCCCTCTCAGTCAGCTGACTTAGCTGAAACTGTTATTGACTTGAGGATGTTTTTACGTAATGTGATGTTTAAGTTGATATACTCTGACACTGAATAAGGTACTGTTGACTCTTATAGAAAACCTACTAATGTTATTCTAGTCATGTGCTCTGTGTATTAAGGATTTGCATGACTTGTTTGATAGCAATCAAGCTATGAAAATGTCTTACAATATTACTTTTCAGGAAGGAATTGCACTGAAAAGGCTGCAGTAGGATATTAATATTACAATTAAACCAGCTGATAAAGGTGGACTTATTGTAGTTATGGATACTACATACTACTATAGAGTTATGAATGAAATGTTAACTGTTGCCTCTGTTTATCACCAGATAAATGTTTTAGATGTGTCTAGAAACAAATCAAAAATTGATATATTTTTGAATGAACTATTAACTACCAGATATGTTACTTATGAATTATATAAATATTTGAGTACTGAAAATCCTGTCATGTCATGTATACAGGATATACCAAAATTCATAAGAATCCTGAAAAACCTACTCTGAGACCTAAAGTGACCCTTTTTCAATTTTTGTAGAAACAACATTTACGTCCTTTATTAGATAAAAATACATTTATTCTACATGACATCACATTTTTTTACAAGATTTTTATGAATTTACTTCCTCAATGGTGTCTACAAATGATTACTTGGTAGCTATGGATGTTCAAACACTTTTTACTGTTATACCTAATGAAGAAGATATTTTGGCAATCAAAACTTATTTGGTGGATAATAGTGACTATGATAGTTGGACCATTAGATTAATATGTGAATTTATGAACATAGTTTTATCTTATAATGCTTTTGAATTTAATAACAAATATTAATTACAATTGGATGGCATAGCTATGGGCACATCTTGTGCCCATAGCTATGCCAATCTGGATATGGCAGTTTGAGAAAAAACAGCATATTTTAAGTAATGAATTTCTTTGCAATCAGATTTTGTTTTACCGTCGATTTGTGAATGACATTTTTATTGTATGGACAGGTACTTTCTCACAACTTGAGTCTTTCAATACATATATACAACAAACCACTAATTATTTAAAGTTTGATCTTTCTAAATCAGATACATTCAAAGAATTTTTAGATGTATGATTTAGAAGAGATGACAAGGATAATATTAGTACAGCAATTTATCATAAGCCATGCTATTGCAATAAATTACTGCATAGGTGGAGTATGCATCCTATGCATGTCTTTACTAATGTTTGGAAAGGACAAGCCATAAAGGTTTCCAGGCTTAGTGCCAATGAAAATACATGTCCTTTAGAATAAGATAAACTCACCAAAAGTTTTATACATTGTGGTTATGATGAGAATGATATTATTGATAGTTAATCAGATTATACCTTTAAGGAACACTAGAGCTTGACCATATTTTTCTGAACAAATAAGTGATATTAGAAGTAAATTTGATATGAAAAAAAAAAACAGAATGGTTAAAATGTTCTTTATATTGTACCAGTAATGTAAAACAGGTTACTAAAATTATTAATTGACACTGGAATATTTGGACTACTGATGAAAAAGTGAAAAATATAGTTGGAGAAAAACCTTCCTTTAGGTACAAAAATAAGAAATCTATAAAAAGGATGTTATGTGGATATAAAGCAAAAACTAATGTACAAACAGTAGCTAATTATCATACAGCACCTTGTAGAAACTGTAATTATTGTTCTTATATTGATAGTAGTGTATATTTCATCCATCTGGTTACAGGAAAGAAACATCAGCCAACTGTAATAATGATAATACCATTTATTTGGTGATGCCAAAATCATGCAATATGCAGACGATTCAATGTTAGTCTGCTCTGCCTCAAACCTCCCTGAATTGCTGACTAAAACCCAAACTGCTTTTTTCAACTACTGAAAATTGGATGTGCCAAAACCACCTCTCTCTCAATGCCAATAAATCAAAAATTCTACTATTCCCTTCCACAAAGACTTACTCCTATGACAAAAATGCTTTCAAAGTCCTTAGTTAAACCAACACACCTATAGAAGTGGTTCCTTCTGCTAAACTACTTGGCATTACTATCAGCGAACACCTCAAGTTTGATATCCATATTCAACGAAATATAAAGAAAACCCACCAAAAGTTAGGGATGCTGTACAGGAATAATCTTTTTCTCTCCAAACCTACCAGGCAAACTCTGACCTTGACTTATCTTCTTCCTTCCTTATTATACGGAGCCCCTCTCCTAACTAACCTGTACTCCTCTATCACTTCTAAACTACTACAACAAAATCTCTAAATTTGCCTCTAAATCTAAAAATACCACCCATCACTACCTAATCCTATGATCCCTGAATTGGCTTGAACTCCCAAACTACCTAGACTATCTCCAACTCACTACTGCATATAGACTCATATTTCACCCAACAAAATGTCCCGCTATAACATCCTCCCCCCTTATACACCCAACAGAGCTTTTAGATCTGAAAATCAGAACTTAATTTCTATCCAAAACCCAAACATCCTTGCCAACTTCTCCTCTCTTTCTCACTAGGCAAGAAATTAAATTCTCTCCCTTCCACTTTAAAACCTTTATCTAACGTAGAAATATTCAAAACCCAGCTTTTCAAACACATGTGCACTAAATACCTGCCTTCACCCTACCTAATTCTATCTAAGTATATGCCCCAGGAGGATTTCTCCAAGGTTCCTAAGCTCTCTAAGTCCCATAGCTATTATCCTATGAGTGCATCTAAGCTCTCTGCAACTCGTATAGTTACTTATCACACGATTCAACTTTGTAAATATTGTAAATATCATCTCACTTTAAGTAAGTACATGTAGTATTTCCACATTTACTTTAAATGTGTGTATGTAAAGTGTTTCCACACCTACAACATGAGTGTTTGCTCAAATTAATCTGTATTGTATAACCCTTAAGAACAAGCACATTGAATTTTGCTGATTATGCATGACATTGAATGTACATATTTGTAAACTGTTCTATATTCCAACTTTCCAACTTTCATAACAAGCTCAAGGCTTGCAAATGGTCGCTCCTAAAGGTACTCCCATTGGATGATGCAGTGGAATACTTCAATAACAGATTCCTTGCCATCCTCAACTCCCACGCCCCCACCCGCACTATCAGAACCAAAACAAAGTCAGCACCATGGCTGACAAAAGACACTAAATCTAAAATCATACTCAGAAACAAAGCTTGGGCAACCTGGCTTGCCACCAAAGACCCTCAACACCATCTTAGTTATAGGCAATTAAGAAACAATACCAAAAAATCACTTATCCTAGACAAGAAAAACTACTACCACCATTTACAACAGAAAAAACATAACAATCCTCGAAAATTCTGGGCTGGATTAAATAAGCTACTTCACCCAGGACATACTCCTACCCCCTCTCCTCTAAACCCTAATAAGGAGTCACCAGAAAATACTGCAAGCTCCTTCAATAGCTTTTTCACAGAAACCATCAAGACCATGGCCAGCCACCTCGTGCTCCCCTCTTCCTACCTGGTCAATGAGAAACCTAACACCACCACCTCCTTTAGTTTCAAACCTGTTCCTACATCACTCATCCATTGTCTTATCAAAAAACTAAAGCCCACCACTCTGGCTGATGACCTCCTCCCAGCAGAATACTTTCAAAAGGCTGCTGACATCATAGACTACCCAATTTCAATACTAATAAATAGAACATTATCCGAAGCCCCTGTTCCATCAATTTGGAAAGTTTCCCATGTTATACCATTACATAAAGGTCCGCACAGAAAGCACCCCAGCCGAGAATCAAACTGGAGAACCTCTTGCTGAAAGGCAGCAATGCTAACCGCTGCACAACTGCGGCCGCCCAATGGACAAAAAGACTCTAAGAAACTGAATTTGGTGCTGGAAATTAATGACAATCCACTTTGAAGATATACTACAGGACAACAATGAAAATGCAGGCACATTGAATTTTGATAAACAAAATTTCAGAAAAGAAATAAATAATTTGGAATATGAGTTGTTTAAACTGAAATGATATCAGACTCAGGGATAGCATTTTGAAGCCAGTCTCAAACTATGTATTATACCACGAGGTTTAAGAGTGTTAAATTTACCTAGCTACTGTGATCATCATCTTGAACTATTGAAGCAGTGGCAGCAAGTTAACTTAGAGACTGATTTTAATTATGTGAGACTGCAGAATATTTTTTTTTAAGTCCGATGAAGAGAAATTGACTGGTTGCATCAAAAATCATCAGATTTTTTGTATGCCACCTTCCCAGACCAAGTTGTGGATACCAGATTGATAGACTTAATTGATACTGTTACATTAATTGAAAGAAAACTGATTCAAACTAAATATAAGAAAATGGACAGAGGCATTCAAGATTTTCAACTAAGAAGAGTGTTTGTGGCCTAAGAGAGTACATACTACATCTGAAAGCAATAATAGCAGAAATGAAGGTGCTAATATTCAGCATGATAAAGTTGTTACATTGTTTGAGCAAGGGAGTGGTAACATAGTGGAAAAAGTCACCATACAAGAAAGAGGTAACCCTATACAGAGCATATCATATGAAACTACATCTGATAGACTTAATCATAATGTCACAGCTTTGGATTCTTATGTCCATAATGTAAAAGTTAATATAAGGTCTGCAGAATTAGTTGATAGACCTAAGGACCCTTCATACATACTCCCAAACAATCAGGTTTTTAAGAAGCTACGTCTGCCCATCCACCAAAGGCATATGAGGAGTCAGTGCCATTCCAGGAGCAGAGGAAGACCCAAATGGAAACTTAATCCGATGAAGGACATCACATTACTATCAAGAAAATATGGAACATAACATACAATAGCTAGTATGGAATATCTCTAGTGTTGATCTGTCCTCACATGGAATTTCATTGTTAGAAAAGGGGCTGTCTTATATTCCCTCTTAGTCAGCTGACTTAGCTGAAACTGTTATTGACTTGAGGATGTTTTTACGTAATGTGATGTTTAAGTTGATATACTCTGACACTGAATAAGGTACTGTTGACTCTTATAGAAAACCTACTAATGTTATTCTAGTCATGTGCTCTGTGTATTAAGGATTTGCATGACTTGTTTGATAGCAATCAAGCTATGAAAATGTCTTACAATATTACTTTTCAGGAAGGAATTGCACTGAAAAGGCTGCAGTAGGATATTAATATTACAATTAAACCAGCTGATAAAGGTGGACTTATTGTAGTTATGGATACTACATACTACTATAGAGTTATGAATGAAATGTTAACTGTTGCCTCTGTTTATCACCAGATAAATGTTTTAGATGTGTCTAGAAACAAATCAAAAATTGATATATTTTTGAATGAACTATTAACTACCAGATATGTTACTTATGAATTATATAAATATTTGAGTACTGAAAATCCTGTCATGTCATGTATACAGGATATACCAAAAATTCATAAGAATCCTGAAAAACCTACTCTGAGACCTAAAGTGACCCTTTTTCAATTTTTGTAGAAACAACATTTACGTCCTTTATTAGATAAAAATACATTTATTCTACATGACATCACATTTTTTTACAAGATTTTTATGAATTTACTTCCTCAATGGTGTCTACAAATGATTACTTGGTAGCTATGGATGTTCAAACACTTTTTACTGTTATACCTAATGAAGAAGATATTTTGGCAATCAAAACTTATTTGGTGGATAATAGTGACTATGATAGTTGGACCATTAGATTAATATGTGAATTTATGAACATAGTTTTATCTTATAATGCTTTTGAATTTAATAACAAATATTAATTACAATTGGATGGCATAGCTATGGGCACATCTTGTGCCCATAGCTATGCCAATCTGATATGGCAGTTTGAGAAAAACAGCATATTTTAAGTAATGAATTTCTTTGCAATCAGATTTTGTTTTACCGTCGATTTGTGAATGACATTTTTATTGTATGGACAGGTACTTTCTCACAACTTGAGTCTTTCAATACATATATACAACAAACCACTAATTATTTAAAGTTTGATCTTTCTAAATCAGATACATTCAAAGAATTTTTAGATGTATGATTTAGAAGAGATGACAAGGATAATATTAGTACAGCAATTTATCATAAGCCATGCTATTGCAATAAATTACTGCATAGGTGGAGTATGCATCCTATGCATGTCTTTACTAATGTTTGGAAAGGACAAGCCATAAAGGTTTCCAGGCTTAGTGCCAATGAAAATACATGTCCTTTAGAATAAGATAAACTCACCAAAAGTTTTATACATTGTGGTTATGATGAGAATGATATTATTGATAGTTAATCAGATTATACCTTTAAGGAACACTAGAGCTTGACCATATTTTTCTGAACAAATAAGTGATATTAGAAGTAAATTTGATATGAAAAAAAAAACAGAATGGTTAAAATGTTCTTTATATTGTACCAGTAATGTAAAACAGGTTACTAAAATTATTAATTGACACTGGAATATTTGGACTACTGATGAAAAAGTGAAAAATATAGTTGGAGAAAAACCTTCCTTTAGGTACAAAAATAAGAAATCTATAAAAAGGATGTTATGTGGATATAAAGCAAAAACTAATGTACAAACAGTAGCTAATTATCATACAGCACCTTGTAGAAACTGTAATTATTGTTCTTATATTGATAGTAGTGTATATTTCATCCATCTGGTTACAGGAAAGAAACATCAGCCAACTGTAATAATGATAATACCATTTATTTGGTGATGCCAAAATCATGCAATATGCAGACGATTCAATGTTAGTCTGCTCTGCCTCAAACCTCCCTGAATTGCTGACTAAAACCCAAACTGCTTTTTTCAACTACTGAAAATTGGATGTGCCAAAACCACCTCTCTCTCAATGCCAATAAATCAAAAATTCTACTATTCCCTTCCACAAAGACTTACTCCTATGACAAAAATGCTTTCAAAGTCCTTAGTTAAACCAACACACCTATAGAAGTGGTTCCTTCTGCTAAACTACTTGGCATTACTATCAGCGAACACCTCAAGTTTGATATCCATATTCAACGAAATATAAAGAAAACCCACCAAAAGTTAGGGATGCTGTACAGGAATAATCTTTTTCTCTCCAAACCTACCAGGCAAACTCTGACCTTGACTTATCTTCTTCCTTCCTTATTATACGGAGCCCCTCTCCTAACTAACCTGTACTCCTCTATCACTTCTAAACTACTACAACAAAATCTCTAAATTTGCCTCTAAATCTAAAAATACCACCCATCACTACCTAATCCTATGATCCCTGAATTGGCTTGAACTCCCAAACTACCTAGACTATCTCCAACTCACTACTGCATATAGACTCATATTTCACCCAACAAAATGTCCCGCTATAACATCCTCCCCCCTTATACACCCAACAGAGCTTTTAGATCTGAAAATCAGAACTTAATTTCTATCCAAAACCCAAACATCCTTGCCAACTTCTCCTCTCTTTCTCACTAGGCAAGAAATTAAATTCTCTCCCTTCCACTTTAAAACCTTTATCTAACGTAGAAATATTCAAAACCCAGCTTTTCAAACACATGTGCACTAAATACCTGCCTTCACCCTACCTAATTCTATCTAAGTATATGCCCCCAGGAGGATTTCTCCAAGGTTCCTAAGCTCTCTAAGTCCCATAGCTATTATCCTATGAGTGCATCTAAGCTCTCTGCAACTCGTATAGTTACTTATCACACGATTCAACTTTGTAAATATTGTAAATATCATCTCACTTTAAGTAAGTACATGTAGTATTTCCACATTTACTTTAAATGTGTGTATGTAAAGTGTTTCCACACCTACAACATGAGTGTTTGCTCAAATTAATCTGTATTGTATAACCCTTAAGAACAAGCACATTGAATTTTGCTGATTATGCATGACATTGAATGTACATATTTGTAAACTGTTCTATATTCCAACTTTCCAACTTTCATAACAAGCTCAAGGCTTGCAAATGGTCGCTCCTAAAGGTACTCCCATTGGATGATGCAGTGGAATACTTCAATAACAGATTCCTTGCCATCCTCAACTCCCACGCCCCCACCCGCACTATCAGAACCAAAACAAAGTCAGCACCATGGCTGACAAAAGACACTAAATCTAAAATCATACTCAGAAACAAAGCTTGGGCAACCTGGCTTGCCACCAAAGACCCTCAACACCATCTTAGTTATAGGCAATTAAGAAACAATACCAAAAAATCTATTATCCTAGACAAGAAAAACTACTACCACCATTTACAACAGAAAAAACATAACAATCCTCGAAAATTCTGGGCTGGATTAAATAAGCTACTTCACCCAGGACATACTCCTACCCCCTCTCCTCTAAACCCTAATAAGGAGTCACCAGAAAATACTGCAAGCTCCTTCAATAGCTTTTTCACAGAAACCATCAAGACCATGGCCAGCCACCTCGTGCTCCCCTCTTCCTACCTGGTCAATGAGAAACCTAACACCACCACCTCCTTTAGTTTCAAACCTGTTCCTACATCACTCATCCATTGTCTTATCAAAAAACTAAAGCCCACCACTCTGGCTGATGACCTCCTCCCAGCAGAATACTTTCAAAAGGCTGCTGACATCATAGACTACCCAATTTCAATACTAATAAATAGAACATTATCCGAAGCCCCTGTTCCATCAATTTGGAAAGTTTCCCATGTTATACCATTACATAAAGGTGGAAGCTCTACAGAACTATCTAATTACAGACCCATCGCTATTCTATCTCCACTAGCTAAAATAATGGAAAAATGCATCCAGAAACAACTTATGAACCACCTTGTAGAAGGCAAGCTACTGGCTGTATCTCAGCATGGCTTTAGACCTTTTCACAGCACCACCTCAGCTCTTCTCTCCTTCACCAATGTAATCAACCATAACCGTAATAGTAATCTACTCTCTTCTGCTCTCTTTCTTGATCTATCTAAGGCATTCCACATGATCAACCATCAGTTATTCCTACAGACCCTAACTAGCTTCTCCCTTGACTCCCACTCTCTACTATGGTTTCAGTCCTGTCTATCTGGATGCCAACAGGCAGTACTATGGCAAGAAAAGCTATCATCCTGTCTACCCATCTCCTTAGGAGTCCCTCAGGGCTCAATACTAGGACCCCTTTTATTCTCCATGTTTATTAATAACCTCTATACTGTTATTCCCAAGGCTACATGTATTCAGTATGCAGATGACTTCATGTTGATCTGCTTGGCCTCCTCACAATCTGAACTGCTTTTCTTAACCCAGAGCACCTTCAATACTGTTGAATATTGGCTCACTAATCGCTGTCTGCTAGTAAACCCCCAAAAATTAAGCTGCTTCTCTTTGCACCCACTCATAGGTCCAACCCTCTAACCATGACCATTACATCTAACAACGGGACCATTATCTACCCTGATGCCCAAACTAAATTCCTGGGAGTCACAATAGACAATAATCTTATATATGATGCTCATATTAATCAAACCATCAAAACCATAAACAAAAAACTAGGATCACTTTATAAGCTTAGACCCTTCCTCACTCCTCTTGCCAGAACTTCCATTGCATGAGGTCATCTTCTTTCCACCCTCCTTTATGCCTCCCCCCCTATTCACAGGCCTACGTAGCACTGAAATCAACAAATTATCCCATTGCTACAACCACACAGATAGATTTGCCAGAGGCTCATCCTATAGGACACACCACTGCCACAATCTAAATCTCCTAGGGTGGCTTGAACTTCCTTCCCTTCTTCAATTTACTCAGCTCATATTAGCCCATAAAACCCTACATCACCCAGATAATATTCCATCCCTCAAAAACATTGTCACCCCATATAGTAATCACAGCAAACTCTGCTCATCCAATAGACTACTTATCCAAACAATCAAATCCAATAACTCAGCTGGTGAAGCCTTATTCACCAACTTGACTGGCAAAAACTGGAATCAACTACCACCCGACCTCACTCTTAATTGTTCACTAACTCTATTCAAAGAAAATCTCAGAAAACATTTTAAATCACACTGGCTCTGTCCTTGCGCTAAACCTGACTAGCATCTTCTCACTGTCCCTAAGACTTCAACTCAACCATATCTCAAAGACTCTAACTCAATTGGATAGTGCATGCTAAATGACTTAAAGAAGGATTATTATTCTTATGACCTACCATGTATAGTGTAAATATGTGAAACTACAGTTACTTATTCTTATGTCTTATGTACTCCCCTCACTGTTTGTCACAATGTACTGTATATATCAAAATGTGTGTGTGGAGCTTTTCTCCCCGGGCCTCCGCTGAAAATGGACATGTATCCAGTCGGACTATCCCGGTCAACAAATGTAAAATAAAATAAATAATTCTATATAATGGATCTTTTATACTTTTGTGTCTTTTGTATCTTTACTGTACTATGAATCTTGGAGCTTTTCTCCCCGGGCATCCACTGAAAATGGGTCATCTGGGCCCAGTGGACTTTCCCGGTAATCAAACTGAAAATAAATAAATAAAATAAAATTTGGCATATTGTGTCATTTGCAAATCGTTTTATGTAGGTAAGACAAATAGGTGTAGAAAAGATAGAATTAGAGAACAGTTGTATCATATTAAAAGTCACTGTCACACTAATGCATTAGCTAAGCATGTTATTACTACTTCTAATGACCATCTTTTTAAATTCTATGGCTATCAAAGATATTACTTGCAGTCAGCAGTTAGGGGATATATGTAATAAGACTGAGGTGAATTAAATAAAATGGATTATTAGATTGCATGCAGAAGGGGAGATGGGGTTAAATGGACAGGTTCCTTTAAAACCTGTCTTAAAGGCTAGATGATTATTTAAATGATGTTTACACTTTTTTGTTTTTTCATACTATTTATTACACAGGGTATTTTATTATTTAAAAGGCTTTTGCATTGCATTAATAGATAAGCTGGTATCATAGGAAGAATGATTTTTGCTTACATTTACAATATTGACTGACTTTCATTTTCATAGCTTATTTAGTGTTATGAATGATTGGAAGTTTCAACTGCCTACATTTTCCAATTATACTTCTTTTAGAAGAGCTTATAAGATTTTTGCTTTAGACTCTTAGATTAAGTTTTAGATAACACTTTAACGGGTTTGTTTATTTCCCTGTTCCTACTGCCATAATATATGTCTATTGTACATTTATTTATCAGAATAATGAAATAGTAGTTTAAGGGCGTTCATATTAAAACACCGAATGCTGAAAACAGCGAACAGTGTTTCATCGACACATATTCAGCGAAAGCTGAAAATGTCGAAACCGCAGAACAGCGATTTCTTTCCTATGGAAAGAAATCGCTGTTCGAACCCCCCCAAAAAAAAAAAAAACATTAAACACTTCCAAACACATACACACATACCCTAGCCCTAATTATACCCCCCCAAAAAACAGTAAACAACTAAATGCACATATTCACGTAACCCAACCATACATCTAATGAAAAAAAAAAAATAGTAAACATTTTAAAACATATGCACTTACCTTAACCCGCACCCTAACCCTAAGGTCAGTAACTGTTGCACAATCACGCTCGGGAGCTATACTGGCCAAGGGATCACACTACACTTCAGAACAGGCAAAGCAACAAAGTGGTCAAGCGACTTCTTTCCCAGGGAAAGTATTCGCTGAACAGCCGCTTCGCTGTTTTGCCTGTTCGCCCTACATGTGTCGACGAAAACACATTTGCCAAAATGCGTTTTCTTCATTCTAATAGGAACCCGGTTAAGGCATATATATATCTTTAAGATGAGTGTATGTCAGAAAATGTCATTACTGCCAGTATGTGAATGTAGAACGTGTAACAGGCAAGACTTGATTCTTTATCGTATTTCTAAAATGTTTAGGGTGGTGCAGTGGTGTAGTGGTAGCTTTGTCGCCTCACAGCAAGAGGTTTTCCAGTTCTGTTCTTGGCTGGAGTGCCTTCTGTCCCAAGTTTGCATGTCCTCCCTGCATTCGTGTGTGTACTTCCGGCTGTCCTCCCTGCATTCATGTGTGTACTTCCAGCTGTCCTCCCTGCATTCGTGTGTGTACTTCCGACTGTCCTCCCTGCATTCGTGTGTGTACTTCCGGCTGTCCTCCCTGCATTCGTGTGTGTACTTCCGGCTGTCCTCCCTGCATTCGTGTGTGTACTTCCGACTGTCCTCCCTGCATTCGTGTGTGTACTTCCGGCTGTCCTCCCTGCATTTGTGTGTGTACTTCCGGCTGTCCTCCCTGCATTCGTGTGTGTACTTCCGGCTGTCCTCCCTGCATTCGTGTGTGTACTTCCAACTGCTTCGGTTTCCTCCCATGTTACAAAGACATGCATCCGGAGTGTTTCTTCCCAGGCCTCCACTGAAAATTGGTTTTGTTCCAAGTCAGACTTTCCCAGTAAACAAATGTTAAATATATTTAGAATGCCTAACTACTTAACTTTTAGATGAGTGAATGTCAGGAAGTGACATTACTGCCAATGCATCAATATAGAATGATCAATAGGCAAGACTTGATTTCTTATTGTATTATAAAATGTTTAAAATGCCAAATTATTAGCATCGTGAACATGTCTTTTTTATATACATATCTTTTCTAGATAGTAGATAGGATTTTATGTAGAAGATTTGCTCAGAATTTATATCGGAGATTAGATATTAGATTATATTTTTGAATAGTTTGTTTATATGCTGATGTTCAGAGGGCAATGTAAACAGTAGTTTAAGTGCGTAACTTTAAGATGAAAGTTCCCACCGAAACTGGATACATTGTTACTGATGAGATTAGACCCTATTCATCTGTGATCTTGTTTCTATTGGTGCTTATTTAAAAAAAAAAAAAAAAACTTTTAAAACCTTTGTCATTATTTGAAATTAGTTTGGCTTGAAGAAGCTGGACGTTCTACCTGTGAAAGTGCTTACCATTTAATAAAAATTTACCCTGGCCTTGTTTCGAATCTTCCATTTTTATAATTGTCTTGCGATTTTGCTGTTTCTATTAAAAGGTCCATTAATCCTAGTTGCTGGTATATTTTTTTGTCTTTGCTTCTGTTAGTTATACAAGATTGCTGTCATGACACTGTAGCATTTACATTTGGATCCTTTGTGTAGTTGCCAGAAGGACTTGAGTAGTTAAACTTCAGCTTCTGAAATATGAAATTTGATCTAAAGAAGCAGGACGTTTTACCTATGAAAAGTTTACTCTGGCTGCGTATTTAATCTTTCTTTTTTATATTTGGCTTGTGATATAAACAGAAGCAAATTGATCCCATCCCCGTCTTTTGGAATGTGGAAAAGCAGATAACTGAACTGCAAATATTTTGTATTGGCAGGCAGTAAATATAGTCAGTATGAACAAAAAAGCAATTTAAGTCTATTAAAATGCTACACATTACAATATGCCATTTCCAAAAACTTTGCAATGTGATCTATACTATTACAGGGAAAAGTTATGCATCTGCTGTCAGAATAAACCCCAGTTCCATAGTCATGACCAGTTGTACAAACAGTATTGGAAGTCTCTGTGGCAATAACAGCCTCATAAGTTCACTTTGCATGGATACTGAGATTCAATTGCATTGCATGCTGTAGAGTCATTTTACTGCAGCTGAACATTGCTGTATTGAGGCATAACAATGACAGCATCCAATGTGGAAACAGTATACTGTTTAGTTTGTCATCCCATTATATCAAAATATCTACAATTTCTTAGTCACTGTATGGTGTGCTATTCAGCAATAGCCATTTACTATAGTCATTGGGCACCCTGTGCTGGACTTTTCCAGAAGACTCCACATACCCTGGCAACCTTTTTAGAGAAGTTGACTTTATTTCATATAACATCTCTATAAGCATCTTCTGCTACAGCTGAAATGCCCCTATTTCCATCTGTACCTGTCAGACACTGACAAGATCTCCCCTGCTCATGCTATCAAATGCATGGCTGGAGAAGGAGTGAAACTGATGCAGCTTCTCTAGTGCAGATTGCTGTACAGTACAAATATACCCGTTACAGAGATAATCCAATACAGGTCTGCTTGCAACATACTAATGCTGTCCTGGACATGACCGTTTTAACTTCTGTCTGCACCTCAGTGTACATACAGATGTATGCACTGCTGGCAGCTATGTTCTGAATGCTAGCTTCCATTCAATTATGCTCAAAGGTCTAGCCCATTGCTTAGCACTGGCTAAATTTAGGCACCACAGATCATTGTCTTAATGTCAAGATGTAGCTAATGTACATCTGGTTCTATTTCTTTGGACACAGGCCGGATGGCTTATTGTATAATATATGTATATTGGCACGTGCAAAACTCTGCTTTCCTAGGGATCTGTGCACTGCTTGTATATCCATAAATATGTAGTGCACTGACTTTGTTTTCCTGAATGTAACTACAGTGGTCTAAAAAATCTGCCCAGTGGTATACAGATGCACTTGTTCTGCTGTAGCATTAGGCAAAAGAGTGATTTCCTATGGGTCCAATTTTATTGTCTGTCACATTACGACAGTGACTTTTGCTGTTGTGCTCCATTACCGTATAGGACTGCAACACTTGCACACCTGGTGATATTGCATTCCACCTCCCTGTGCATCTGTTTTTGTCAGCATTGCTAGATTGCCCTGATATCTCTCAATGTGACCCTCAGTTAATGCAACAACAGCTTTTATGCATATAGCCCTTTATATGGCTGTTAGACTGCAGTGCACTTATTTAAAACCTAGTAGCACAACCAAAAATAAGCATTTCAGCATATAAAACTCACAAAGTCACTGTGACAAATTTAAAACTGTCAGTTTCCAGATGAGTGCATGATAATTACATCAGGATAAACTCTTGTCTCCTTGAGGATTAAAAACTGAAAGGGCAGAATTTTAGGTGTATCTTATATTCTTCAACAGTTTGCTGTTGGTGTTCTTTAAGCTCTGCAGCTCATATGATTTCTTTTAAGGGTAACTAGTCAGTGGTGTTAGGAATAGCAAGCTAAATAATAAAGACAGCAGCTATTCTTAGATTCTTGAAGCCCACATTAAAAATGATGCTCTGCGTTGGCATATGTATTACTTCCTAAATAGATACTTGTTGGCACATTTATATTTTAATGGCTCAGGCATTTGAATATGAAGTAAATTTAGATTATAAGAGCTCCTCCAGTCTGCCAAGCATAACTTATTGTTTGTATACTTATTTAAAGCTATGTTACTGTGACATAATTCGGCAACTTTTTGGGAAACAAGCAAATATTTATTCCTTCTCTGAATTATTGTTTCGAGTTACTTTCCCCAGAGTACAGGAATACATTACCATTTATTTCTACCAAGCTATGAGTAACCTTACTGCAGATTGCCTGAGGCGTTATACTCATAAAACAAAACACTGCAATGAGTAGTCAAAAATATAATTATAGTTCAGTGCTAGAACAGCATACAGTGAAAACAGATTTGCTGAAAATGACTTGCTATAAGTATAAAACAGAAATTTCTGACAGAGTCATGGAAGACCTCTATCAAAATGCTGCACATATCTTAATTTCCATAAGATCACTGTTTACAATGTCCTGTAATTTTTGTTTGTTATAGGTCACAGGATGCACTCTTGATTCTAGAACATGGAATACCTCATAAAAGACACTAAAATTCTTACTTTCATATCTAGGAACTGACTCCAAAGTGTGATGAATTTCAAACTTATTCATATTTGTGACTTTGTCCTTGACTCCTTAATGTTGGATTCCTGACAGAGTTAAATTAAAAACAGAGCCTAGTTCTAGTTTAGTTGGCCATCTCTTGAGACCATGACAGATTGGATTGTCAGCTAAGGATGCATTCAGTTTACAAAACTGATTTCAAATGACTAATTGTTTAGTAGTGAACTTTGTTCAGAGATTGATGTCTCTGGACGTATTCCCTTCATAAATGGAGATCACAGGTATACAGTGGTTACTGACAGGAACTGAGGGAAGCAATAGGACCAAATGTAGACTAGCTAGATCTTGACATTAAGAAAATATAAAAGCACGTGTGCCATTTGCAAGATATTTTCAGTGTTTATTCTCAAAGTATTCAGAGCTTATTCTGCATTCTCTGTTTTGAATATCTTGCTTTCTTCAGTTAATGTTATTAATTTCTTTTCAAATTTCTCTACAATAGTGCTAATTGCTACATCGTTGACCACTAAAATGGGCTCCCTATTAAAATGACAGCACTCAAAATGCCAAGTGCTACAAACTGAAAAACAAAAAGACAGATAACCCCAGAAAAGAGCATCCTGAAGTTTACTCAAGGGGCAAACCCATCACCCTTGAAATTATATCTACCAACCCTAGGATGTCCATACCTCTGAGAAAATGGAATATTCTGGAAATGGCCATATCAGACTTAATGTATGCAAGTCCGTTTTTTGCCCACTCATTCTTCCTATTAAAGCACTCACTCCTGTGAGTCCGGAAATTTCAAATGGTTACCATTTAAATGACTGTTCTCATTTCCCCGTTTTTATTTGAATTTCTCATACTTCTTTTTCACCCCATAGTCTGACCTCCCCATTGTGCTTGCTTTTTAAAATTATTTTTGTACTTAGTTATTTTATAGACTGTGAACAAAACCAACCAGATGCACATTGAAGGTGAAAAGGAGAATGAGTCCCTCGGGTCTGATGGTCCGGGTCATACTACAAGTAAAAAAGAGGAGATGAGAATTGTAGTCTTAGAGGTTAAGGTGTGACTGGGTTAAAGATGAGAGATGCTCGGAGGTAAAATGAAAATCAGACACTGCAAAAAAATTATACACCATTGGCACTTAAAATATAAGAACTATGAGTCAAAAGATGACATGACAAGATTAAGTATCAGTGTCTTGGGGATTAGTGAATGAAAACAGGCTGGAATGGGCAGTTTTACATCAGATAATCATTAGATCTCTTTTGTCAAAATATAGAATGTGTCAGCATAAAAATAATACACTGTCTACAGCACATGTGATATGAGCATGAGTAGCAATTTAATATCTTGTTGACACCGACATGGAGGATGGGCATGGTCTTCCAAGGGGGGTGTGTACTTGGGGTGTCATATGCTTGTGAGTTGTTTTTCCTGATGATGAAAAGGGAAACAACCATGTGGTGCCTCGTGTAAGTAGGTGGGTGCAGTCCTGCTGATATCAGATCCTTGAAGTGATTCATTACAACCAGGTGTATAGGCGGAGGCATAACAAAAAACTACTGGACCACTCTTGATGGCTACATAAATGATGGTTCTTCTTTGCTGAAGGTGATGCAAGAATGAATGGGGGCAATTGACTGGGAAGGGTTGATGATCAGCAGGAAGTAGAGGCAAATCGTAACACACACAAAAAATAGTCCATTTGAAGAAAAATCCTGCATAATGTAGGAAATAGCTACTATAGTCAATAAAAAGGTGTGAAAATCAATGTTCAGTTACAACTAAAAAATGAATAAATAATCCCATCCAGATGCTGAGGTAAGCCTTTCAGCATTGCAGTGATATATGCTTACGATCCATCAACAGATGCAGAAGAGGAGGAAGTCACTCAGATTTATGAGGATATTAACATCTTTTGGAAATAGCAACAAAAAAAATGTAACACTCAGCATAGCTGACAGCAAAAGGTGACATTGGTAGCTAATGGTGTATGATATAAAGTGGGAACATAGACAGTTATTATTATTTTATATCTGATAACCAGGTAGGTAGGTTGGTACAAAGATCCATTTCAACTACAATCCAGACCCAGATGGGTAAACAGAGCAGAAGAGTAACATGCAGTGGTACAATTATTTAAACAAACATGTAGTTGGAAATGTATGCAAATATATACAGAAGGAGTAATGTGCATATATAATTAGAGACTGACAGTGAAAACATACAATACACATAGGGAGCAATGCCAACTATATAGATCAGTTACACAGTTTAGTGATGAGACAGGCTAAAATTGTTCATTTATTTATTTATTTGACATTTTTTTACCGGGGTCGTCTGACTGGGTCTACAGAACCTGTTTTCAGCAGAGGCCTGGGAAGAAAAGCTCCACATACAGTACAATACAAATATAGTATAATCCAATCCAATACAAATTACATTAGAAATACTAGACAAAAATAAGATGAAAGAACATAAACTATGCTACAAGATATTACAATAAATAATGCAAATCTAGACAATTCTGTAGAGTTAAAATATTTTAGACAATAATAATGACTGTCACCGTATACTTAGCCTATGACATTGACTGTTACAGTACATTAAAATATATAATGTTGGTTTCAGATAGGAAAATAATCAGGAAAAAACAGAACTAGATAGAAGAAGTTATCCATTATCTATAAATACATGCAGAGTGATGTGATTTTTCAGAAAGAGCTGTCTTGAAAGCTACAGATCTTTCTTTACCCCCTAAGTCAGATGGAATATTGTTTCAGATGGCTAGCCCTAGTCTTGAAAAGGCCCTTTCACCTGTAACTGTTTTAGAAAGGTAGTCTGTCCAGGGAAACATGGTCTGAATCAGAATTTGTTATGGGGCAGCTTGGTTCTCTGATGCATAGAAGTCTTTTCAAGGCAGGAGCAGTATCTTTCATTCAAAAATACAAACCAAACTTTTAAGCAGAGAAACACCAACGGAACCAAAACCACGGATCCACGGTAAAGCAACCAAAGTAGCGAAGCCAAGCACAAAACAGAAGTAACTTGAACGCAAATTTATTATGTAAGATAAAGAGCGTTTTCGCTGCTAGCAAGATACAGCAGCTTCCTCAGAAAATACAAAAAGGTAAAAAGCGCTACTATTTTAAATACCTTAAGGAAGTGTGTAAGAAAACATCACTCCCTGTCAAGCGCTAAATAAAAAGGAGCAAAACATAACAAAGTAAAACACAGTCAGCCAAACATCTAAAATAAATTAAAAATGATCTTTGCCCATAGTATCACCTATCAGAATTATCACATTAAATACAGGTAATACATATTGGAAAATGGGACTAGAAAAAACATTGTGTCTAAAATTTATATATATATAAAAAAACTACTAAATATATGTTCTATATTAAATAATATGAACATAAAATGTAATATATTGAAATGTATATACATTGTCATAAATAATTAAATAAATACTTAATAACAATATTGCCTGACTACACAACAATTTTCACCTGGAATAACTTCTCATTTTGAGGACTGCAGAAATGTTGCAGTTCTCATTTAACCCAGGATTACTAAAGGCATCTAATTTTATTTGCAATTCAAGTTCTTTTAATTCAAGTATAAGTGATATTGGTCCTCCTCTAATATTATTTGGTAGATGGTCTATACCCATAAATCTAAATTTATGGTTAGAGTAATTTTCAATGTGTTTTGCAAGGGCATTTTCCAATTTGTGGTTCCTTATAGCATAGGTATGCTGGTAGATATGTTGACGGAACTTCCGGTCCGTCTTGCCAATATAGAATGCTGGACAGCATTCACAAAAGGCGATGTAAACTATGGACCGGGTATCACAGTTAATTCTGTGATTAATATAATATTTCCTCCTGTTTAGTTGGAATGACTCACCTACTTTAATCAAGTTACAGAAGTTACAAGCACCACATATGGTAGACCCCTTACCTCTAAAAAACTGGGGACCACTGGGTTTGTTTTGTAACAGCTCTTTGAGATTTTTCCCTTTTCTGAAAACAATTTTTGGAAATGGACCTAATTTTTCAGATAAATATAAGTCATTGCTAATAAAATGCCAATTTCATTCAAAAATGTATAAATTACATTTCTAAGTAAACAGGAAGATCTTAAAATTAGAGGGAGCTAATTTACCTTCTGCAGAAGGTGGTTGAGAGGGTGACCTAATGGCTAAAGTGTTTGTCTTACAAACACAAGGTGCAGGGTTTGAGTCTCACAAGGGATAATTGGCTAGGCTTAAAAATGGCTCGCAAGGGCAGTTAGCCTAGTACTAATCTATGAACCTATGCAGAAGAAAAAAACGAGTGTGGGAGTAACCAAGGAGTGCAAATCTATATTTTTTCCAGTGGTCTGTAGTCTTTTTGTGTTGCATGAAGGAATGGACGATCAGAAGAGGCATGCCATAATACAATTTAGGGAGAATATTTTTAGCTAAGATCAATCTAGCTATGGGAGAAAAAAGGTAAGAAAATCTATAGGATGGCTTTAGCTGGGAAAGGACTTTATTCACAATATCATCGGTGTGGATAGAGATGGTGAAAGAACAGTCAAGGATAAAACCTCAGGATTTAGTTTCGGTAACAGTGAAGATGATATTACTGTAGACTTAGGACTACTACAAATTTACCAAAATAATTAACTAGTTATTGAAAACACTAGCTTGCAAACAGTCTAAGAGATGACTTTATACAAGGGTTATCACCTTTCTAGCAATACTAAAATCAGACTGACAAAACACTTTGCAGTCAGTGATAGAAAAGATCTATATGGAGAGCAAAACTGAGATCTGAATCTGACTATGTCTCAGACCTTCAACTTCTCATTGCAGACTTTAGAGTCAACATAAATGAGAAGGAAAATCCTAAAGACCAACTAGATTCAAGCTTAACAATCTTGCATATGATTTTGTAGTGGAGACAAAGAACAGATTTTAGCAATTCAAGCTTGTGAATAGACTACCTCAACAACTGATAGACTACTAATGATTCCGCAAATTATTGGGGAGTTCAACCTTGAAAATAACTTGTGGTTAACACTGCAGGGATTAAGATAGTTTTAAACCAATAGGCAATAATGCAGGCATCTGTTAGGGAAAAGGTTCCCAAGATCATAGAGCAGTTAATAACCCTGATGGAATTTCCCACAAATGGGAAGGGAATTTTTATCAGCATTGTACAAATTAGGTAAAGAAACAAGAGATCATAATAAACAAAATGTATGAAAATACTATGAAAAAGTTAATTTTAAAATGCCAGATGATAAAGATAAAAACTAATTCTTACACCTCCAAAACTAACATCTTTATCAGTATATTAGCAACTTTTCACATGGCAGTTTATACACAGAACATACTTAACACCACACAAATTAAAACTAATATATAATAAAGAAAATAGATGTTGGAGGTATAAATCACAATCAATAGCCAATTGGCAACACATGTTCTATGAATGCCATTTACATAAACAATATTGGGAAAGTATTAACTATTTATTACAGGCACTGTTCATTGATAATTTCCAACTTGCAAAATCTCTAATTTTGTTGAATGCACCTGTACCATCTTGGGTTTCACGGCAAAAATCTCTAATTGTGTGGACTCTCCTTGCTATTGCAAGGAAAAATATTGCACAGAACTGGAAAGCTGTAACTGCTCCAAATTCTAAACATTTCAAAAACATGGTTTTATCAGTCTTACAGTTGGAATTGAAAACAATCAAGGAAAGAGCAGAACAACCTACTTCCTTAAGCATTGCCTGGCAGAAAGTAAATCAAGAGCTAGAAACAGACGATTGTAATAAATGATAATGTTATTCGAAGATACAGTCAAGAAAACAATTTTTCAAGTATAGACATCTTATGTAAATAGTTGGTTTTGTAATGTCTGTTTTTGGAATTGTTTCTCCACTTTAAGCTTTGACTATGTAACTATTTCTTTCATATACATACTTTATATACGTTTATGTTTCTGAAAATCAATAAAAATGTATTCAGTAAAAAAAAAAAAAGAACTATGGCTAGAACTTTACAATGTAGTTCCAAATATTGCAACAAGCAATATTCCAAAGAGAAAATTAGGACGGCAAAAGGGCTGTCTGTGGAGGCTTTAGAAATATCTGAGGAGGATCGACTATTACTGAAGTAATGAATATTAATTTAGAAGAACTTAAAGAAACAGTGGAAGACAAACAGGCCTGGTGTGATACAGTCTATCAGGTTACAAAGAGATGAACTTGACTAAATGAGTAAACAATAACCAGCATTTAATTGCACACCAGACAGGATGATCTCTAATGATGCCTCGTTAAAAGCGGAAAAGGAAATGTAAGATCAACAAATACAGATCATACAATTTCTAATAAGGTGATTTATATGTTTGGATTTTGTTTAATTATTTAATACTTATTTATGGCACTTCACTTCTTTTTGAAACATTAAACTTTAATTAAAATGATGACTTTTTACATCCTGGCATCACACATTCAGAGTAGTAGAGTGTACCTTGTGATATCTACAAATCTCAATAATTAAGATAAAGCTTGTGTTGCCCTGGTGACAGTGTATATTCAAATATGCTACCAGATGTTACATTATTGGGTTCATATGTTCATAGGTATGTACTAGGCTAATGGCCCTGGAGCCTTTACAAACCTAGCCCATAGGATTACCCTGGCATCGTGCCACCCGACCTTAGTTCCTAGTGCATCTGTCAAGTTGAGCCACTGGGTGATCCCTGGTGTGAATTTTCTATTTTCCATCCACTCATCAAGATTTCTCTTGAAGAGGGCCAGTGAGATGCTTTGTTTGACACGTACGGGAAGTCTATTCCATAGCATGGGCAGTCTCTGGGTTACGAATCTGTCCATCCAGCTCATTCTGTTGATTGTGGTAATGAGGTTGAGGTCTCTGGAGTATGGAGGGATTGGGATTTCTTTAGATGTAGCATTTCTAACAGAGCTGGGTCACACATGACTTTGTAAGTCAAGCAGAGATCGCCTCTAAGTAGGCGATATGAAACAGAGAATACTTGGAGTTTTTTGAGTCTGTCCATATAGGACAAGTGCTTAAGGCCTAGGATCCTCTTTGTGAGGTACTTTTGCAGCCTCTCCAGTTGTTGCAGGTGTCTAGTAAGGTACATGCCAAATGGGGCATTGTACTCGATGACTGGCCTAATGAAGGAAGCGTAGAAGGAGATAATGACCTCTTTCTTCATGGATGCAAAACCCTTAGTAATGAAATGTGCCACATAGAAGGACTTTCTGACCACAGTGGCAATGTGGTGGCCAAAAGAGAGGTTGCTGTCAACCTGTGTTCCCAGATCTCTTACAACACCTTCTATGTTCAGTGGACTACCATCAATGTAGTAATTCATGGGAAATGGGTTATTCCCAAAGGGGATGATGACACATTTTTTTGGCATTGAGCTTAAGGCCATGGTTCTGACACCAGTCATTGGTCTTAGTGAGGCTTTTCTGAAGGGTGCCAACATCACTTGGGGAGTTAATAATGGCTCCAAACTTGCAATCGTCTGTAAACTTTGTCAGCCAGAGTCCCTTCGTGTTGGCCTGGACTTCTGAGAAGTAGATACTAAACAGGAGAAGACCCAGGACCGATCCCTGTGGGACGCCACATGTGACTGGTTGGCTGTCTAACTTGGATTTAGCTACTTTCACACTGTGGGTTCTATCTCTGAGCCAGTTTGCAACCCACCTAGTGATAAAGGGGTTGATGACTAGCTTAGTGAGTTTTTCTATGATTTCTGAGTGAGGAATGGTATTAAAGGCCTTGGCCATATCAAGGTAGCCTGTTTGAACCACCTTGCCTTCATCCACTGCTCTGGTGACTGACTAAAATAAGTCAAACAAGTTGAACAGGCATGATCTATCCTTCACAAAACCACACTTTGTGGAATACAGAGTTTGGAGATTCCCTATATCCTTGTTTATTAGGTCCATGATGATGATGTGTTCCATAGCTTTGCATATCATACTTGTCAAACGAATTCAAAAAGAAACTAGTAAAAACAACAAATGGAGAAAAAAATCACACTGGAACAAAATTAATATTTTAGTAAGCGCTTTAGTTTACTGAAATGAGTAAACTTCCTCAGACAAATTCCCAAAGGAAATTGATGTTTTTAAATCCAAAAAGTTATGACATCATTTCCTATACAAAAGTCAGCCTCAATAAAAATCTTATACAGAACCAGTTAAAGCAATTCCTATACCCATATAAGTTAATAAACATACATTAAAAATCATCCAAATCAACAAACTATTCATGGTTTATATACATAAAAAACATAAAAATAATATATATATATATATATATATATATATATATATATATATATATATATATATATATATATAAAGAAGTAATAAGTGTATATCTCACATAAAATGAATAACTGAAGAAACTCATTAATACTATCTAAGCAATGCTTTCAATTTCAAAACACTCATAATGGAAATAGTGTCATTAAGCCCAGGCAAAACTGCAGCATTTAATTTAAGCTGCCACATTAGTTCTTTTTCTTCAAGTTGTAAACTAACCGGACCTCCCCTGTTACTTTCAGGAATCTTTTCAATAACCAGAAAATGGAAGTTATGATTAGAAAACATTGAAACATGCCTAGCTAAGGCATTATTAAAATTTCCTTTAGCAATAGCGTAACGATGTTCATAAATCCTGTTCTTAAGGGGTCTATCTGTTTTGCCCACATAAAATGCAGGGCATTTTAAGCAAAATGCTATATAAACCACCCCCTTTGTATTACAATTGAAGTTATCGTGAAGTGGAGTTTAGGGAAGAGTTAAGACAGGCACTGGGAGGCAGTGGAGAGTTACCGAATAGCTGGGTAACTACAGCAGAACTAGTAAGGGTGACTGCTAGAAAGGTGCTTGGTGTGACATCTGGACAGAGGAAGGAGGACAAGGAGACCTGGTGGTGGAATGAGGAAGTACAGGAGAGTATACAGAGGAAGAGGCTGGCGAAGAAGAAGTGGGATTGTCAAAGAGATGAAGAAAGTAGACATGAGTATAAGGAGATGAGGCGCATGGCAAAGAGAGAGGTGGCAACAGCTAAGGATAGGGCATATGGAGAGTTGTACGAGAGATTGGACACTAAAGAGGGAGAAAAGGACCTGTACCGATTAGCTAGACAGAGGGACAGAGCTGGGAAAGATGTGCAGCATGTAAGGGTGATAAAGGATAGTGAGGGAAAGGTACTCACAAGAGAGGAGAGTGTGTTGAGTAGATGTAAAGAGTATTTTGAGAGGCTGATGAATGAAGAGAATGAGAGAGAGAGAAGGTTGGATGATGTGGGGATAGTGAATCAGGAAGTGAAACAGATTAGCAAGGAGGAAGTAAGGGCAGCTATGAAGAGGATGAAGAATGGAAAGGCTGTTGGCCCAGATGACATACCAATGGAAGCATGGAGGTGCTTAGGAGAAATGGCAGTGGAATTTCTAACTAGATTGTTTAATGAAATTTTGGAAAGTCAGAGGATGCCTGAGGAGTGGAGAAAAAGTATTTTGGTACCTATCTTTAAGAATAAGGGTGATGTGCAGAGCTGCAGTAACTACAGAGGGATAAAACTGATTAGTCACAGCTTGAAGTTATGGGAAAGAGTAGTGGAAGCAAGGTTAAGAAGGAGGTGATGATTAGTGATCAGCAGTATGGTTTCATGCCAGGAAAGAGCACTACAGATGCAATGTTTGCTCTGAGAGTGTTGATGGAGAAATACAGAGAAGGTCAGAAGGAGTTGCATTGCGTCTTTGTAGACTTGGAGAAAGCATATGACAGGGTGCCTAGAGAAGAGTTGTGGTATTGTATGAGGAAGTCGGGAGTGGCAGAGAAGTACGTAAGAGTGGTACAGGATATGTACGAGGGTAGTGTGACAGTGGTGAGGACTGCAGTGGGAGTGACAGATCCGTTTAAGGTGGAGGTGGGATTACATCAAGGATCAGCTCTGAGTCCTTTCTTATTTGCAGTGGTGATGGACAGGTTGACAGATGAGATCAGACAGGAGGCCCGTGGACTATGATGTTTGCAGATGACATTGTGATCTGTAGTGAGAGTAGGAATCAGGTTGAGGAGACTCTGGAGAGGTGGAGATATGCTCTAGAGAGCAGAGGAATGAGGGTCAGCAGGGCTAAGACAGAATATATGTGTGTAAATGAGAGGGAGGGTAGAGGAATGGTGAGGATGCAGGGAGTAGAGTTGGTAAAGGTGGACGAGTTTAAGTACTTGGGATCAACAGTTCAGAGTAATGGTGAATGTGGAAGAGAGGTGAAGAAGAGAGTACAGGCAGGGTGGAATGGGTGGAGAAGAGTGTCAGGAGTGATTTGTGACAGACGGGTATCCGTAAGAGTGAAAGGAAGGTCTACAAGAGTGTAGTGAGACCAGCTATGTTATATGGGTTGGAGACAGTGGCATTGACAAAAGGCAGGAGTCAGAGCTGGATGTGGCAGAGTTAAAGATGTTAAGATTTGCAATCGGTGTGACTAGGATGGATAGGATTAGGAATCGGTATATTAGAGGGTCAGCTCATGTTGGACAGTTTGGAGACAAAGCAAGAGAGACGAGATTGCGTTGGTTTGGACATGTGCTGAGGAGGGATGATGGGTATATTGGGAAAAAGATGCTAAGGATGGAGCTGCCAGGTAAGAGGAATAGAGGAAGGCCTAAGATAAGGTTTATGGACGTGGTGAGAGAGGACATGCAGGCGGTTGGTGTGACAGAGCAAGATGCAGAGGATAGGAAGAAATGGAAAGAGATGATCCGCTGTGGCGACCCCTAACGGGAAAAGCCGAAAGAGAATGATGATTGCCATTCACTGTAAAAGAAGTTGTCACAAAAATAAATTTACACCAATGGCAAGCCCCACACTTAAACATGCCACAATGTGGAAGATGACATTTAATGTTATTACATTCAACCAAAGTTTTCAGGTTTTTACCTTTCCTAAATACAACACATGGGTGTTCACCTACATGTTTCCTTATTAAATTGTCTTCAAGTAGAAAATACCAGTTTTTAAAAATAATAGACCTCAGAAGGGGCGCATCCTTTGAAAAGGTGGTAATAAAACTTAACCTACCAAACTTTCTATTCACCTTATCCACTTGTTGTGTGGAGTTCCCATCATTGATGGAAAAGTTCAAAATTATATTATTAAAATCAGGACTAACCAACTCAATAACAACCCGGATGTTCAAAATTGGTTTAAAATAACACCAGGACCTTTTATTAGAAACCTCATTAATATGGTCCTCCACCAATTTGTTGGGGTAACCTCATTTGACAAACATTTCTTTAAATAAGTTGCATTCATCAAAAAATTCACTCTCCAAAGTTACCATCCTAGCTGCCCTCACAAGTTGTCCTTTGACAACCCCCCTGTTTTGATGAAAAGGATGGCAACTGGAGAAGTGAAGAAAAGCGTTTGAATATGTTGATTTCCTAA
This sequence comes from Protopterus annectens, assembly GCF_019279795.1. Taxonomy (NCBI): domain Eukaryota; kingdom Metazoa; phylum Chordata; order Ceratodontiformes; family Protopteridae; genus Protopterus; species Protopterus annectens. Next base: position 510,625,447 of record NC_056740.1, on the reverse strand, counting down.
AAATCTTAGAAGTAAAACTATACAAAGAATAATTTTTGGTCATGTCCATATCTAAGAAGGAAATATGGTTCTCCTGAAATTCCCAGGTAAAGTTTAAAAAGTCAGTAAAGTCAGTAATTCCTTCAACAAACGATGCAGCAGAAGGTTTATCACCCTTCCAAAGGATGAAAATATCATCCAAATAACGGTGTACCATGCGGCCTTATCCTGAAAAACAGGATCTTTAAAAATAAACTGTTTTTCCCAAAATGCCATTACTGTGTTGGCAAAGGTTGCCACACAGGGAGACCCCATGGCTACACCCGTTTGTTGCAAGTAATACTCAGTGATGAATACAAAGTAATTATTTTTCAAGACCAGTTCCAATAAATAGATAATTAAATCAATAGATTCCCGTCCAATTTTTGATCCAATAATAAATCCCTGACCCATTCCTCTTTGTTCATGAAAACCAACCCAGCCACCTTATCAGGCTTATAAACCTGAATGTTGGCAAACTTCAAATCATTTAAAACATCCTTCTCCATTTGGGTCAAATTCTCTTCCAGTAAGTTAGGTGGATGCCTAATGTTCAAAAGAACTCTAAAATCATTCTCACATATTTTTTCAAAAAGTAAAATGGAAGGATGTAAAGTTGGGTTGAAAATGCTGGCTACTTTAAAGTCCCTAATTAGACTAGAATTATGACCCAGCATGACATATAAATTCAGTTTCCTAGTAAATATTTTTAAATCAATCAATATTCTTGCTAAATCACTCCTATATGCAGGAACAAAGGTAAGCCCCTTGGAAAGAATGTCAATAACCAAGGGGTCAGGGTTAAACAAGGAATAATTGAAGATCTTAAAGTCATTTGTGCTGTTTAAGAGGATTGTTACTGGTTCTTGTTGGATGATAGTTTCATCTATAAGCTCAGAATCAGTGTGGAGGAACGTTATCGACTTCTCCTGTTCTGAAATTTCCTCTTCCACTGATTCTAAGACCAAGAAGAATTGTGTTGCCCGCCGGTATTCGCTTTCTTGCGGACCTGAAAACCCTGCTGTTGGCTCTCATCCAAGGTGTTGTTGGTATTAGAATTGTTACTTCCATACTTGCTGGCAAGCCTTTCACTTCTCCTGACTGGAGATGCCTCACCATTAAAATTATTAACAACACCATTGTTGTCAGGTCCAGTCTGAAAATTAACTTCAGAGGAGTCTTGTACACTGTTAACCCCAATATTGCCATTAACAATAGGATTCAAGGGGGGCAACAGATATGCGGAACCCTTCTCATATGCCAATGAATCTCTATTCAATTTCTTGACCTTATTTTCCTTGATTTTGGTTAAGGCACTTTCAATGCTGCAAAAGATATGCAAAAAGTCAAATTTATACCGTTGAAAATCACTGTCAGATCTAATCGTATTATCCAGTTCTGTTAATTCACCCTTCAAAGCTTCAATCTGCTTATAGCAATCTTTGATTAAAAATTCAATAAACTCAATTCCCTGTCGGTCAAACAGATTCAAGAGTTCCTTATGAAACGGTGAATTTAAGACTAATCCCGTAGGGAAATGCCATTGCCTAAGCCCCTTTGGGACTTGTTTCCTTTTTACACATTCAGTTAAATACTGCACTTCAATTTGTAGTTTTTTTAATTTAAATAATTTAACATTGAAAGCTTTCAAGTTATTCATTAGAGTGTTTTCGTTTCCACAATAGTTACCGTTCATGTGCGCTTGTGAAGAAGTATTTAAAAAACTAGTCAGTTCTTTAAACCAGTCATTTATTGAAGGTAAAACAGATGGCGTACTTACTGGATTGCCGTAATCAGTGTTTGAAGAGGTACCGATGTTTAATCCATTACCAAAGGATGTCCGGACACCAGAAAAAGGCAAAGGAGATAAATTGGAGGTGTTTGAAGATAAAAGTCCCGGATCCTGTGATCCTAGGGTAGCTCCTGAAGTGCTAGGACCTGGCTGCAAAGGTAAATTGTTCAAGGAGCCATTACCGAAACATCCGGATCCACGAGGCATGACAACCGCGACTTGACTTGTTAAAGAGTCAACTCGTTGGGACAAAAGTTCAATTAAAGCTGTAAGTTTCCCCAAAGCACTGGACTCAGTGTCCGGTACATGAACATCATTCTTAAATGATGATTCCATTGTCAAGTGAAGTTGTGGTTGTCATCCGGACATCCTTTGAAAGCTTTTGATGTTAAATTATTTAAATTCAAAAACTACAAATTGAAGTGCAGTATTTAACTGAATGTGTAAAAAGGAAACAAGTCCCAAAGGGGCTTAGGCAATGGCGTTTCCCTACGGGATTAGTCTTAAATTCATCATTTCATAAGGAACTCTTGAATCTGTTTGACGACAGGGAATTGAGTTTATTGAATTTTTAATCAAAGATTACTATAAGCAGATTGAAGCTTTGAAGGGTGAATTAGCAGAACTGAATAATACGATTAGATCTGACAGTGATTTTCAACGGTATAAATTTGACTTTTTGCATATCTTTTCCAGCATTGAAAGTGCCTTAACCAAAATCAAGGAAAATAAGGTCAAGAAATTGAATAGAGATTCATTGGCATATGAGAAGGGTTCCGCATATCCGTTGCCCCCCTTGAATCCTATTGTTAATGGCAATATTGGGGTTAACAGTGTGCAAGACTCCTCTGAAGTTAATTTTCAGACTGGACCTGACAACAATGGTGTTGTTAATAATTTTAATGGTGAGGCATCTCCAGTCAGGAGAAGTGAAAGGCTTGCCAGCAAGTATGGAAGTAACAATTCTAATACCAAAAACACCTTGGATGAGAACCAACAGCAGGGTTTTCAGGTCCACAAGAAAGCGAATACCGGTGGGCAACAAAATTCTTCTCGGTCTCAGAATCAGTGGAAGAGGAAATTTCAGAACAGGAGAAGGAGATAACATTCCTCCACACTGATTCTGAGCTTATAGATGAAACTATCATCCAACAAGAACCAGTAACAATCCTCTTAAACAGCACAAAGGACTTTAAGATCTTCAATTATTCCTTGTTTAACCCTGACCCTTTGGTTATTGACATTCTTTCCAAGGGGCTTACCTTTGTTCCTGCATATAGGAGTAATTTAGCAAGAATATTGATTGATTTAAAAATATTTACTAGGAAACTGAATTTAAATGTCATGCTGGGTCATAATTCTAGTCTAATTAGGCACTTAAGTAGCCAGCATTTTCAACCCAACTTTACATCCTTCCATTTTACTTTTTGAAAAAATATGTGAGAATGATTTTAGGGTTGTTTTGAACACTAGGCATCCACCTAATTTACTGGAAGAGAATTTGACCCAAATGGAGAAGGATGTTTTAAATGATTTGAAGTTTGCCAACATTCGGGTTTGTAAGCCTGATAAGGGGTGTGGGTTGGTTTTCATGAACAAGGAGGATTACATTCTAAACATGGGTTTATTACTAAATAATGAGGCCTATGTTAAGGTATCCCTGAATGAGAAAAATGGGGCGTACTGTAGAATTAAAGGTTTTATTAATGATTTATTCATTGAAGGCCGCATTGATTTGGACCTTCTGAATTTTCTTGCTATTCCTCATCCGATTACCCCTACCTTATTCGGGCTGCCTAAAATACATAAAAAATATTGTAAACCCCCCCTTCCGTCCTATCATCGATGGAAGACAATCCATTACTTACGGTTGTGCTAAATTTGTTGATTGCAAACTCAAAGAAGTGTTATAGAGTGAGAAGCAGATCTGTAGGGACTCCTGGGTATTTCTGTAGGCTTTTAACAGTTTTTCCTTTGATGGTAATTTGAATTTTTTTACCATTGATGTTTGTGATTTATACACTTCTAGCCCGCAGGACCTTGGATGTGAATGGGTCAGGGATTTTTTGTTGGATCAAAAATTGGACGGGCAGTCTATTGATTTAATTATCTATTTATTGGAACTGGTCTTGAAAAATAATTACTTTTTATTCAACACTGAGTATTACTTGCAACAAATGGGTGTAGCCATGGGGTCTCCCTGTGTGGCAACCTTTGCCAACACAATAATGGCATTTTGGGAAAAACAGTTTATTTTTAAAGATCCTGTTTTTCAGGATAAGGCCGCATGGTACACCCGTTATTTGGATGATATTTTCATCCTTTGGAAGGGTGATAAACCTTCTGCTGCATCGTTTGTTGAAAGAATTACTGACTTTACTGACTTTTTAAACTTTACCTGGGAATTTCAGGAGAACCATATTTCCTTCTTGAATGTGGACTTGACCAAAAATTATTCTTTGTATAGTTTTACTTCTAAGATTTTTAGGAAATCAACATATTCAAACGCTTTTCTTCACTTCTCCAGTTGCTATCCTTTTCATCAAAAGAGGGGGGTTGTCAAAGGACAACTTGTGAGGGCAGCTAGGATGGTAACTTGGGAGAGTGAATTTTTTGATGAATGCAACTTATTGAAAGACATGTTTGTCGAATGAGGTTACGCCAACAAATTGGTGGAGGACCTTATTAATGAGGTTTCTAATAAAAGGTCCTGGGGTTATTTTAAACCAATTTTGAACATCCGGGTTGCTAATGAGTTGGTTAGTCCTGATTTTAATAATATAATTTTGAACTTTTCCATCAATGATGGGAACTCAACACAACAAGTGGATGAGGTGAATGGACATTTTGGTAGGTTACGTTTTATTACCACATTTTCAAAGAATGCACCCCTTCTGAGGTCTATTATTTTTAAAAACTGGTATTTTCTACTTGAAGACAATTTAATAAGGAAACATGTAGGTGAACACCCATATGTTGTATTTAGGAAAGGTAAAAACCTGAAAACTTTGGTTGAATGTAATAACATTAAATGTCATCTTCCACATTGTGGCATGTTTAAGTATGGGGCTTGCCATTGGTGTAAATTTATTTTTGTGACAATTTCTTTTACAGTGAATGGCAATAAATATTTTATAACTGATAAGTTCAATTGTAATACAAAAGGGGTGGTTTATATAGCATTTTGCTTAAAATGCCCTGCATTGTATGTGGGCAAAACCGATAGACCCCTTAAGAACAGGATTTATGAACATCGTTACGCTATCACTAAAGGAAATTTTAATAATGCCTTAGCTAGGCATGTTTCAATGTTTCCTAATCATGACTTCCATTTTCTGGTTATTGAAAAGATTCCTGAAAGCAACAGGGGAGGTCCGGTTAGCTTACAACGTGAAGAAAACGAACTAATGTGGCAGCTTAAATTAAATGCTGCAGTTTTGTCAGGGCTTAATGATACTATTTCCATTATGAGTGTTTTGAAATTGAAAGCATTGCTTAGATAATATTTATGAGTTTCTTCAGTTCTTCATTTTATGTGAGATATACACGTATTACTTCTTTATATATATATATATATATATATATATATATATATATATATTATTTTTATGTATATAAACCTTGAATAGTTTGTTGATTTGGATGATTTTTAATGTATGTTTATTAACTTATATGGGTATAGGAATTGCTTTAACTGGTTCTGTATGAGATTTTTATTGAGGCTGACGTTTGTATAGGAAATGATGTCATGACTTTTTGGATTTAAAAACATCAATTTCCTTTGGGAATTTGTCTGAGGAAGTTTACTCATTTCAGTAAACGAAAGCGCTTACTAAAATATAAATTTTGTTCCAGTGTGATTTTTTTCTCCATTTGTTATATCATACTTGTCAGGCTAATGGGGCAATAGTTCCCAGAATCTGTAGTCACTCCTCCTTTGTTGAGAGGGATGACTATAGCAGTGCGCCATTTGGTAGGGACAAAGCCTGAGGTGAGGCTGTGATTGAACAGGGCACAAGGGTGAGGTGCCAGTTCACTCTATAATTCATGTAGAACACAGCCAGGGATATTGTCAGATTCCATAGATGCTGTATTCTTGGCCTTGGACAGTGCTGTTTTAACCTGTGCAGCAGTAATACTGGGTGCCTGGCAATCTACTGGTATTGCGATTGGTCCTTTGGGGGGCAGAGGGGTAAAGCTGGCACTGAATCTGTCGGACAGCATATTGGGAATATCTGTTGGCTCAGTATAGGAGATACCATTCTGCAGTAGCTCAGAGCAAATCTGGGTATTGCAGTGGAGATTCTTTACATAACTATAGAAGGCATTGTGGCTGTCTTTACTATTTGCTGCAATTCTGTTTTCATAGCTAGCATTTAAGGATTTGATGAGGGATCTCAACTTTTTGTTGAGGCTAATAAGGGAGTTTTTCCAGTCTTGTGACTTCACCTTATTCTGCATCAGTTCCTCCTTCTGTTGCAGAGTGTGTTTATGGCAAGGGACCACCAGATTACTTTCCTTTTTTTGGAGGAGAGTGCCTTGATTTTATTGGGTATGGTGAGATCCATGCATTTGTATATGGGTTTGTACAGTGCATTGGTATATGATTCGGCAGTCATGCAATGATTCTCCATTTGTACGGGTGCTGTGAAGTTAGCCACTTCTGTTTTTAGGAGCCCAAAGTTAGCTTTGGAGAAGTTTTTCATGGTGGCTACCTTTGTGGGGGGGGGGGGGTGGATGTGGGTTCCAAGGTGATTAGATTGTGCTCAGATCTAACCAGGGAGGAGTTGACTATTGGTGTAGAGCAATGGTTGTCCATGTTAGCAATAACCAGGTCAAGGATGTTGCTACCTCTAGTGGGGGTAAGAACAACTGGTCCAGGGCATTGGAATTAATGAATTCCAGGAAACGCTGGGCAAGTGTATTGGTACATGAGTAATTTTCCCAGTTAATGAAGGGGTAGTTGAAGTCGCCCAGTATGAGAGTGTTAGGTTGGAGCCTAATATTCTCCAGGGTGCTTAGGAACATGGAGTGTGATTCTTGGGACATGGTTGGTGACCTATAACAGGCTACAACCTGAATCACTGTCTTACCCAATGTTGGCTGCACCTGAAGTATCTCTGATGCATTATGTTGAGCTATCAGTCTGGAGGTGAGCACATCCTTTATGAATATGGAACACCACGGCCTTTGGAGCTTCGGTCCAAGTTCTGGGGCCGAAAGGTGCGGAATGAGTTATAGCTTGGTAGTGTAGGGTTGCTTTCTGCTGCCTTGAACCAGGTCTCTGTTACAGTACAAATGTTGATGTTCTGTATTTTAAGGAGTCCTTCAAGTGAGTGCATAATGAAAATTAGACTTCTAGCGTTGAGCAGCATGACCCTTAGATTGCATTTGTTTGTAGCTGTTATGGTGGTAATTTGGTCTTTGGAACACCACCTAAAAAAGGCACTATAGGGGTGGCAAGAGCCTTGGCCAGTATCCAGAAGCCCAGGGGTGACATATGCAGGCCATGTCTGGCAAAGCATCAAGGTCTGTCAATCATGTCATCCCAGGCAGACAGATACCAGTTCCCCTTAGAACAATACCAGAATCTTAGGCAATTGTTAAAATCAGTCATTTTCTGCTTGTACTGTGGTATAATTCTGGGTAATGGTAGGATGCTGTTCAGGGCTAGAGTCATACCCGCCTGTGGTACATAATTTGAGAGCTCCTCCATGTCTCTTTTCATGTAGTCCAGGGAGGCACGTCTCAGGTCATTCACCCCCACATGTACAATGACAGAATCATATTTGTACCTGTTGTTGAGGGACCTGAGTGTGTGCATTATGTACCAGATCCTGGCACCTGACAGGCAGCTGACTGTTACTTTCTCCTTATTCAACCTATTGAGTGGGACATCAGTGTGTCTCACTATTGAGTCACCTATGACAAGTGTGCTGGTCATGCTGTTTCACCTTAGGGGCTTTGGTTGAGTGGCACACTGTTTAGGAGAGTTATGTGTCTCGTGATTATTGTTGTGTTGTGGTGGTCAAGTGCATTTCTGCTGTTTGGGTAGATTTTTACTGAGAGCCTCCATGAAGGTGGGTGTGTGGTTTGTGTTTTTATATGAAAGCAGTGCTGGTGTGTGTTGAGGAGGGCTATGTGTTCCATGTAGTGTGGTGTCAGTGCTGACCTTCCCCTCTTGACCAACTATTCCGGTCTTGGCTGGAGAGAGCATGGCTTCCAATTTGGATATATAGTGCATCTCTTGCAAGTCTGAGTGTTGGGAGGTAAGAGGAGAGGGTTGTCAGTGTACATGAGGCAGTTGCTACATTGCTCAGGATGCCCAAGTTCACCAGGTTAATTTGAGAAAGTACAGGGAACTGACCTTTAGACATGTCTGGAGGGGTGAGCATTAATAATAAGTATTGGAGCTGTTTCCTTGTAGAACATTTAGTGCTGGTAGCTTACATACAGACCTGGATACTGCAAATCTGTATCTGGCCTAGACTAGTTACAGGAAAGGTGGGAAAAGCACAAATGTGGGCTTTTAGACCAGAAAGTTGAAGGAGATGGAAAAAACTGCCCAAGTGGCCAATAGACTACAATTTCTGGGCCAGAAACCACTCCTCTTGTGGTAGATAGGCTACCTAGTGCTTTGTTAATTAAAAAAAGGAAAATTTGCATTATTTAGAAAGAATCAATACTCTTGAGCTGTATGTTACTATTTTACCATCGCAATCAACCAGGAGTTTCATAAACCTTGCCAGCAGCTGCAAACATAAATTGTGTGTACTGTTAGCACACATGATCAGGACACCAGTGCAATTCATAAAGGTGAATCAGCACAATGTCAGATCAGACACATGCAGCACTGTTGTCTGCAGTTAGGTGGAGGTGAGCCACACATGAAGTACATACATTCCCTCTAGGTGTACTCTTGGACTTTGGTATTTTAGTCCATGTGAAAGATAATATTGCCCTTTCAGTTAGACCAGAAGCTGGAAGGCAATTACTGGTCAGCAGGATCTTAGTTGTTTTGTTTTTCTCTCAATGTATAGTAAGGAATACTTCAATTAACTGTTTGAAAAGTTGGTTTGGTTATTTATTTTCACTGTGTTTAGCCAGAGACACTCCTGGGAGTACTCTCACATTTCTGTAAGTGTCAACGGTCCCATCTAAACCATTCAACTGTACGTGTTTACCTGCTCCCTATCTTTGGCTGTTACAAATGGATGGCAGCCAAGACTATTTGACATAGGTCTTGCAGCAGTAGTGGTTACTCCAGTGCAGATTATTGTCTTACATCCAGATTAGATTTACTTGTTGTTGGACAATCTTTGGGGCTGGTTGTAAAGTAATTCACAACTATTTCATATGGTCAGATTTTATAGGTTTGTATTGGACTTGCCTTACTGACAGTCTGCAGTAGCATAAGGTGATAGAGGAGGAAGCATAATTGCCTTTCTGTGCCATGCAGATATTGCAACAACAAAGTGTCTACTTCATCTGCTCTGTGCACAGAGCAGGTAGTATTTGTAATGAAGGAATTAATTTCTCTGCTGGGTCCCACTGTTAAACTATGGTTGTGTTACTCAGTGTAAGTCGGTGCCAGTCTGAAGTGTAAGGCACGAGTAACAAATGCCCTGCTTTGCAATCACTAATTTATCAAAAACAATGAGTTTCTGCTATCTTTGGGGATTTCTCCTTACTCCATTAGACAGCAGAGCAGCCGTATTTCAGTAGATTGATGGGTGGGGGGGGGGGGTTTAGCCACCACATCAGGGAGTTGTCTTTTTACTGATTTTGTATATTTGAATTTTGAATATTTAAAAAAATGTCACTGTTCTGTGATCAGACTTGTTTGAATTTATCCTGTAAGAGTTGCATTTCTGTCGAGGAGCAGTGTGGACTGTAAGCAGAGTACAGGTTCCTTACTCTGTTTCTATGATCGGTGGGATGTCCAATAGAGACTCCAGTGCAGAACTATTAAAGTGCAGTATTAGATACACTGATATATACCAAATGTGTTTTTCAGCAATGTTCTGCAGAACACGTTTGTTTCCCCAGTGCAATAGAAATGTCAGTCTGTACTCTTGTTGGTTAATCCACAGATGTAGCACCCTGCATTTCAGACTCACCTCTATGCCTTTCTCTGTGACTCACATTTGTAGGCTATGAGAAGTGGTGAGTAACTTCATTTACACACCTGTTCCACATGCTGCACTTAGATGTTCTTACATTGCAATAATAATTCCAGATGTGTAGTCCCCAGTTAGTAATTTTGAGGGGAGTTTTAATGGCATTTCTCTAGGTCACTGGAGTTAGGGAATGGACTGCCTACTAGGTATTGAGACAAGCATTATAAATTCTGTAAGACTGTGTAAAGTACCTGAAATGAAGTATTTTATTTGGTTTACTAAATGTAGCTAGAAAACAATAAAACGATGTGCAACATTTCACATGAAACCTCCAGTGATAACGTTTATGATTTTCTAAATGACAAGTACCCTCTGATATTACATATTTCTTACCAGACATACTTATATACCTCAGACAGTTTTTTGAACATGATATATATATATATCATAACAACCAAACTTTCATACTATAAAATGATGAAATTACAGCTGTGGGATGCAGCTCTGATTTATTCATGCCTTGGCTACAGCAGTTATGAAATACACTGCTTCAACAGATAAAGAAAAGCAACCTAGCAGATTACTGATTACCTCTGCATCAGAATAGTTCTGTGCAAAGGTAAAGATAAGTCCGACCCAAACAATATTCACATCACAAATTAATGGGCAGATTCAAAATTTCTTTTGCATCTGAAACATGGATCCCGTCTTTACTCTAAGTGAAAAAGGCCATGCAATTAAAACCTAGTTAAATGAAATTAAAATGCATAAAATGGTAATTAATTCTGTCATCATGAAATTCTCCTTACAACCACATAAAGGAAATTAGGCAATGTTACATTTTTGATGACATCTGCTTCCAAGCAGTGAGAGAAACCTTAATGAAATGCTATATAAGGACTGAACACCTGTTTTACCTGGAGGTAACACAATGAAGTCCCATACTGTTATAGTATTTGTTACTCAAAGAGAAAGGAACTCTGAAATGGCAACATTCTTACCAACAGAACCTAAAAACTATCTTCCAGGGTAATCAATCCATTATTCCCCCTCACTCACCCCAACCCCAAAATTTCCTTCAGCATCCCTCCCACTCCCTCATACCCCAGATAATCATCATCTCACTGTCCTGTATCTCCATTCTTTCACTTTACTTCCACCTTTTTTTCTCCCTTTTCCCAACTACTATTTCCATGTGTTCCTTTTCCTAATTACTACTGCCATCATTTCCTTCTCCCTAACTCTTCTCATCTACTTGTACAACCACTCTACAGATAGTTCAGCTCTTCCTGGAAACATTTTTTCTGTTGTATTTTGCTACTAAACTTTCATTCTCCCTGGAAGCTTTTTTTCTGTTGTTATATTTTACTGCTAAATCTGACATTCCTACTAAGACAGCTATGTATTAATTTTGCTATATATAATATTTCTGATTGCTAACTATATAACCTTGACTTGAAAAAAATAATCATGTCAATAAAAAAACAACAACCACCAACCAAAACCAGAACTTGGGTCCACTTAAGAAGTCACAAAACACAGAAAATACACAGAAGGATTCCACAGACAACCAAAGGCTTCCAAAATAAATCCGTCTTTAATGTACAAAATATAAAAGCATAAGGGTTTTCGTAGCAAAGCTACTTCATCAGATGCATTTCACAACTAAAATTCTTTACTCGTTATATATACTAACTATAAAGATCACATGACTAAAAACTTTGCTTCCTTAAAGACATATTATTAAAAATGTTCAGTACTTCTAGATGGTAATTCTGGTACTGTTGCCTTCTTAGTTTAAATAAATTGTTCTCAATAGCACAAACTTTCGTTCTTAGTGAAACAATGTCAATAAGTATGTTAGAATTTTCATTAACTGTCTCAATACTATTGAACAAAGGATTAACATGTCCATCTAACATACCAATAAACTTTTAGGTTCTGCTTTCCACATCCAATATGGTACTTCTGGGATTGTAGTCAAGTTCTGGGATTGTAGTCAAGTTCCACAATGTCATTTAGTCCTTCAGCCATCTCCCTGGTTTTGTTGGTGCAAAACAAATTTTGAATAAAGCAAAAATCAACAACCACCAACCAAGACCAGAACATGGATCCACTTAAAAAGTCACAAAGCACAAAAAATACACAAAAGGATCCAAGGATGACCAAAGGATTCCAAAATAAATCTGTCTTTAATGTAGAAAATGTAAAAGTATAAGCACTTTCGTAGCAAAGTTAGTTCATCAGATGCATTTCTCAACTAAAATTCTTCACTCATTATATATATTAACTAAAAAGATCACATGCCTAAAAGCTTTGCTTTCTTAAAGACATATTACTAAAAATGTTCAGTACAATATATATATATATATATATATATATATATATATATATATATATATAAAAATACTAAATAATAAACATCCAACAAGGAATAAAAAGTTGCATATATATATATATATATATATATATATATATATATATATATATATATATATATATATATATATATATATATATAAATGTAAATGTACCCAAAATATAAAAACTAAACATGTACTTATATTTAACAATTGTTATTATTCAAAATAAGTAAATGCCAGGTTACTTCCTATTCAGTGGTCTGGCTTTAAGCTTCGTTCTCAATGGTATCCTGTCATTCAGGCCATGTCCATAGCCCCCATGTAGTCTAACTATCCATTTGGCTTCCAACTGTTCAGTTTGATTTCTGATATCCCCTTTCCTTATATTTTCATGTACACATCCTATTACCATAAACTTGAACAAATGAGAGGAATCAGTGTCTATAATATGTTTGGACAAAGCATTGATTGTATCACTTTTACTTATGTGGTAATAGTGTTCCTAATTCTATCCCTCAGTACTCCATCAGTTTTACCAACATAGAATTTTGTACATACTGAACAGTGAGCTAGATAGACCACGTGCATACTGCTGCACGTTGCAGCAATGTCAAAGCTATATGTCCTACTTTGATCAGGATGATAGAATGTTCCAGTACTATCAATATATTTGCAGGCTTGACAATGCCCACATGCAGTAGTACATCCATTACGTATAATGGATGACATTTTTTTTGGTAAACATAAACATTTTCTAAGGGACTTCATGTTCTTGTGTACATATCTTGATCTCTTATCTACTATAGCCTCAATGTCATTGTCTGTAGTCAAAATATCCCAGTGTCTTTCCATTATATCCCTTTTTTATGAAAAATGGACCAAAAATATAAGTAAAAAATTTGGACTTTCTGTGAAAATCTGTACAGTTGAGAGATATGATGTGTACGTATGTCATTGCTCAATCTGTGAAATTAATAAAGGTTTAAGAAATGGATGTAATAAGAAAGTCACTTGACTTCTGAATACTTCCTTATCTGTGTTATGGGGTAAAACAGCAAACATTTGCCTGACATTGTGGATAGATTGTGTGTTCTAAATAAGGGTTGTGGGGTAAAACAGCAAACATTTGCCTGACATTGTGGATAGATTGTGTGTTCTAAATAAGGACACTGAAGCAGTGATGCATGTTTATGCAATGATGAGTATATTCTCTGCATTTGGTTTTAGATTAAGGTTAGATTTGGTGGTCACTTTTGGCATGAAGAAATTAGTGCAGAGAGTGACCCTGTCTGTGTGGAATACTGCTTAAGAGGATTTAACTTAGGAGATTTGTAGCTACACAATTATTCTGGAACATCTGATGGCTACCAGAAAAAAATGTCTTCCAGAAAAGATATTTAAAATCTTCAGAAGTTCCATGTTGAAATGGAGACAAGTACAGTTTCTCCAACACAAAATATATATCCTGTGGTAGCACCCAGCATGTCCAGGTGGTCATAGTCCAGAAAGAATGCACCTTTAATTAAAGTGTTACAGACTTTAAGTGATTATAATAATGCAGATTTAAGGCTTCTTGGAAAATTGTGTGCCAAGGTAAAAGATTTAGAAAATAGAAATCAGAAGTGAAATCTGCATCGACTGGAAATACCTGAAATAATAGCTGATACAGAACTTCTCTCATTTTATAATAATCTGTTACCTGTGCTGCATGACCCAAAAGACATGACTTGGGAGGTTGATTGACTTCCCTGATTAAGAAGGAGAAAAGATTTTCATAAATGGCAGAGACAATTAATTATCAGGCATCTTTCATAAATGGCAGAGACAATTATCAGGCATCATTCCTATTCAGCTAAAGAATGGTTGCTCAGTCATATTTATTTAATGCAGAGAGAGAGAAAGTTAATTGTTAGGCATTCCAGGACTTCTCCTGTTCAGTGTTCGTGAGAAGGATAGCTTTTGAGGGAGCTCATCATGCTCTAAAGAGTTTGACTTATACCTCTTGGATTATTTATCCAGCAGTGCTTGTTGTGCTGGATAGGGCCAAAAAAGTAGGTTTTCTATGCGTGAAGACACAATGGCATTTTTGGCTGCACTTCAGGACGCTCTGCACCATCAGACTCTTCCTCAGCAGGTTTCTAACAACAGTGTTCCAACATAGAAACTCCATCTAAAACAACCTCACGGCGGGTCTATATTACTAGACTGAAAGATCGGAAATGTGAATGTATGTACATCGACACATAAAGGCTGATGTACATACAGATTGAAACACGTAAAGGGTAAAAACCAGAATGCAGAATGTGTTTCTTAGCCAGCAGTGTGGTGGTGGGGAAAAGAAAATATATATTTTTCCCCACTGTAGTACAGTCTCTGAGTTGGTATATTTAAGTAGGGGGGGTGTGGGGTGCAGGGGGGCTTTCCCCCCTGCAAAAGTAAAATAATTTAGTTTTTTTACTTGGAATTTTACTTACTTGTGTGGTGCATTCTGATGATGAAACATGTTCAGCGTTTCGATTTTCGCTGTTTACGTGTTTCATTGTGTATGTACATCGACTTTTTTGTGTCGATGCACATACATTCACTATTTAGTGCTTTCATGGTTTCAATATAGACCCCCTCAAGGCTATGCTGCTAAATGCTAGGAGTCTTAACATGAAACTGCTATCACTGGCAGCAGTCCTCACCTTAGAAGACTTAGACTTTCTACAATCTTAGAGACCTGGTTCAAAGTTGTGGAGAGCACCCCAACCATACCGGGCTACACCTCCTTCCACATGTTCAGACCACAAACTGAAGGCCTGACAACTAAAGGAGGTGATGTATCAATATTCATTAAAGATAAACACATATCCAGATTGGTTAAAAAGTATGATTCCCTAGAGATACTTCAGGTGCAATTAACTGTTGGTAGGACACCTGTTCAAGTCATTGCCAGCTACAGGACCCCCTCCATGAATCAGGATCCTCACTCTACCTATTTAGATCTACTTGAGTCTATCAAGATATATCCAAACACCTTGGTTTTGGGTGACTTTCAACTATCCATCCACTGACTGGGTAAATTACTCGTGCTCTAACTCACTTACCCAAAGGTTTCTCAACTTTGTTTAACTCCAATGCACTGGACCAGCTGGTTCACACTCCCACAAATTGTGCCAACATCCTGGATTTAGTGCTTACCAATATGGGGGAGCACTGTAGCACCCCCACTGTGAGGTCTTACCTAGTGAGATCTGACCACAAATCAGTCTCATTCGAAGTAACTGTCACACCTCCCCCCCCCCCCAGCAGCAACTAAACTAAAAAAATCTCCAGAGCAGATTATAACCTCATATGGGATGGTATAAATTGCTTTACCACACCGCTACTCTCAGATGGAACTGGCAACTATGCCAAGTTCTTCACCAATGCTTTATACAAATACCTGCATACCTGCATTGACTCTGCCATACCTGAAAGGACCAAAACAAGCTCCTCAAGGAACAGTAAACATGCCTGGTGCACAACTGCCATTGACAGGCTTCACAATAAGAGGAAGAAATTGCTGTCTAACTAGAAACAGCTTAAACAAGCAAATAGGACTTCTTGTGAAGTCCTCCAAAGTAAACTATGAATCCAAATTAACTTCCTCAATTAAGGACAACCGCAAGGCCTTTCTTTGGTTACATCCAAAACCTAGAAGGAAAGGCCTAGATTTGTGCCGAACTGGCAGTTAATGATACCACATATACTGAGCCTGTGGACATAGCTAACCTGTTAGTCAATAGGTTCTGTGAAAACTTCACCCTCATGCCCTCGCACCATGTACCCCATGACATCCTTACCACCTGTTCTCTACTGTGTATCTCAAAAGAGCAGGTCATAAATGCCCTCTCTAAGGGCAAAAACACAACATTTATGGGTCATGATAATATCCCAGGTTTTGTCCTACATGGGCTCAAACAAGAATTAGCATTACCACTGGGTACTCTTTTCAATCATAGTCTAAGTTCTAGCTTCATCCCAGCTGAATGGAAAAGGGCCACTGTTATCCCCTTCACAAAGGTGGTGCTTCCACTGACCCTGGGAACTGTACACCTATTAGCCTGACTAGACTTCTCTACATGCCAATGAGCAAATCATCAGTGACCTTATCAACAAAGATATAGGTAATCTCTAAACACCTGACTCTTACTCAATTTGGATTTGTCAAAGGGAGATCATGCTTGTTAAACCTGGTGGACTTCTTTGAGACAGTCACCAAGGTCCTGGATGAGGGGAAATCTGTACATGCAGCCTACCTAGACATAACCAAGGCTTTTGACACTATCCCCCACATAGGCTTCATTGACAAACTCACCCAACTAGGTATCAACCCTTATATCATTAGATGGGGCAATAAGTAGTTCACTCATAGAACCCATATAGTCAAAATAAGGGAATCCACCTCCAACAGCAGACCTGTAACCAGTGGTGTTCCACATGGATCAGTCCTGGGACCGCTACTGCTTGGAATCTATTTCTCTGAAGTATAAGCTAAAACTAAAGGTCTGTGGCTGACAATGTTTGCTGATGACTACAAACTGGGAGTGGTCATAGAATCTCCAAATAATATCAACATCCTACAAGAGGGTCTTATGCAAACAAATGATTGGTGCCAAAGTCATGGCCTTAAACTCAATGCAAAATAAATGTGTTATCCCTTTCAGTAAGTGCAGTGTTCCTGCTAACTACCACATCAATAACAACACCCTAAGTATGCACTCAGTGGTGAGAGACCTGGGCACACAGGTTGACAGCAACCTTACCTGTAATCACCATGTCTCCACAATAGAAAGAAGGGCATTCTATATTGCTCATCTCATAAGCAAGGGCATTGCATCCAGAAAAAAAGATGTTACAAACCTCCCTGTACTCTTCCCTCATCAGGTGAAAAATTGAGTACAATACCCCTTTTGGTATTTACCTATCCAAGCACCTGCAGCAATTGGGGAGACCACAAAGGTTCCTCACAAGGAAAATTTAAGGTCTTCAACATCTGTCCTATGTGGATCATCTGAAATCACTGTCACTTTATTCTGTTCCAAACAGGCTACTTCAAGGTGATCTCTGCCTTGCATATAAGGCAATCTCTGACCCTGCTTTTTATGGAAATTCTGCATATCTGCAAGTCAAATGGTACATGGGTTACTCACTCTAAAGACCTTAACCTGGTATGTAACATTAATAGAACCTGCTGGATGAACAGATTTGTCTCCCTGAGGTTACCACACCTTTGCAATGGACTCCCACTTTATGTCAAACAGAGCACCTCATTGGCCCTTTTCAAATGCAGTCTGAATGACTGGATTAAACATAAAGTCACCCCGAGAGTTCCACTTGCACCCTCTTGGACAGGGGCAATTGGTGCTGATTGTTGAAATAAGGGTAGAACCTGGCTAGGCTTGTAAGGACCCTAGGGCCATTAGCCTAGTAACTTCCTTTGATCCTGCAATCCTAACAGATCACTCCATTGCCCCCATAACAGTGTCCCTGATATTAGTGATAAGGGATCACCCCCTTGCCCCCTCCTCATACACAGCAGTTATGGATGTTTCTGGTAATCAGAAAAAAGAGACGGAGATGCTTTAGAGGATTCTGAAAATGGAAATGGGGCTTCTAAAAGAGGTAGAGATGAATGAAGCCACCACTTTATTTGTTGTTTTTAGAAGATTCCCAAGATGATTTGGAGCACAAAGGAGTGGCAGACATGTCTTAGCCACCTGCCTTAGATCTTGGTGAGGGCAAACATTTGGTGCATATGGATTAAGAGGATTGACATCTAGTTTCAGTCACAGATGTTTGCAGGTCTGACCTGCAAAATCCTAAATGCTGGGTGGTTTCTGTGGACTTGGAAGGTTATGATTCTGATCACTCTGTCTTGAAGATGGATGAATTTAAATTGGGATTCTGAAATTACTGGGTCAAAAGGCTCAGTGAGTAAAAAGGTACTATAATCTCTACTGTAATAAATCAATGGTATAGTTAAATCAAATCTTGGTTGAAGCAGCCCAGGAGTTCATCTTAAACATGATGTCTACTGAAATTGGAATGCAGTGCATTTTGGACCATGCTCGTGTTTCATTAACAATCTCTTGCCCTTTTCAGATCGTTACCTGATCAAATTTAGAGATGGTGGCCCTGATTCTGGAACTCCTCTGAATGGGTTCTAGAAGCTTTGCATAGGATTACATTAGTTTTTGATCCTGGTGTTTTATTGTCTAGAGATTGATGGTACGCCATTAACTATGGAATTAAGGGACAGTTAATGACTTTACAGGGGTGTTGGAGCAAAAGAGTGGTTGATCACATCAAGTAGTAGGCGAATGATCTTGAACAGATTCAAAACCTGATTAATGAGGAGACCAATACCGACTTGTCACCTGCCTTTTTTAAAAGAATCCAGCATTTGAAGGAAAAATAATGGCGCTAGAGGTTACTGCAGTAGAAAAGACATTAATTACAATGCAAGATTTCATGTGATGTAATTCAGAAAAATCAGGAAAGTGGTTAGAGCAAATATTGAAGGATAGATTATCCTTGTATCAGATTTGAGAAATTGAAGATAATCAGAGCAATGTTTTTTCTGACCAGAAAATATTATGATTTTTTTATAACAATATTTATAAGGTGGTTGGTACTGAATTTTGAGTACTCTGCATGGTGACATTGGTCAGAGGTGGCACAGTACTACTCTGTCTGATGAGGATAATCTTCAGACCAAGATAGACCAATATATTCTGATGGAAAAGGTTAAAGAGATCTTCCACTCTTTGAGAAGGGGCAAGTACCTTGGAGGAGATGGCATTCCTGGAGACCTTTGTAAACTCTTTGTTACTCTCTTGATCCCTGACTTTGTTAAATTCTACAATACTGCCACCCAAAATGTTGTACTGACATCCTCTTTTACAAAAGCAGTGGATATTTATATTCTAAAAATGAGGAAAGATAAATGTAAACCAGGTAATTAGACTTATATTTCTGATTAGCATATATGCTAAAATGTTAGTGGTGCTGTTAGCACACAGAGCGCAGCAGTATATCTCGAACCTTGTAGATACTGCAGAAAAAGGTTTTGTCAAAGGAAAGCTGACTGTGGAGAAATGGTGTTTTTTGTGTGGGTTTATGGAATTGGCTAAGCAAAAGAACTGGGCATAGGTAGGCACTGTATTTTTGTATTTTGGGATGGATCAAGGCTTTATACATTGCTACCAGTGCACATTTATTGATCAATGGGGAACTAACCGAAGAGCTTCTGACTGACAGAGGCACCAGGCAGGAATATCCCGTCTCATTTATTTTGGCCATGGGAGTCTTAGCACAAAAAATTTGTGGATTCCTTGAGTCCACTGATTGTGAATGGAAAGTTTTCAAATTGTTTGCAGAAAATTGTATGCTGACAGTGGAATGGATTGGTTTGATTTTATCCTTCTTCAGGTGTTGGGGAATATTTGAGGATTTTAAATCTTATTTAGGTCTTGAAAGCAAACTGGCAAAAACAGTATGGGTTAGGATTGGTCTAATTCTTTGTGGCGTACGTGAGGATCTGGTCAGAAGGAAGAGTGAGGTTAAATATTTGAACCTGGATGTTTTTGAGGCTGAACAGAAAATTATAACTACTAACTATGGTAACCCTTTTAGTGCTATAAAATGGTTGCTTTGTGATTGTTCTTCCATGATTCTTTCCTTAGCGGGGCATATTAATGCCATTCAAATAATGGTGCTCCCAGGATTTCTCTATTTGACTAAGAAGTTTCTTTCACTGGGAAAGGATTTGGAATGGTGCACAAGATGACAGACTTTGTGCGAATGGTTTCTATGGAAAGTGAAAGGAAGTAGGATTTCAAGAGGTAGAATGAGACTGTCAAGGAAGTTCTGTGGTTGGGGTATGCTTAATTTTTTTCTTATATATGGTGACTGCCTCTGCTTCACTTTATTTCTCTAAGGATCCATTGAAAAAGGATCCACTAAATCATAACCAGTGTTTTAGGTTTAAAATAGAGGTATGGGCCCTATGTTTTATCTGCTATGGAGAGCCCTTGCAAGTTGGTGATGAGCATTTTGAGAAGAGGTCTATGGGCGGGGGGGCTGAAATTTTCAATTTTCATTGGCTACTTCATCAAGGGTATAGGAGTGGTAGATGATGTTCTTGTGAGTAACCTGAGGCATTATTTGGGATTCATGAGCTGGCAGGATTTGCGACTTAACTCATTCCCTCCAGTGGAGCTTGGCAAGTTTGCACTATAACTTCCAATGGGCAGAGATTAAGCTTTTTGATAGACTCAAATTATGTTGTCACATTTCAAACAAATATTCATATCTCTGTAAGTACAGAGGTTAATAAAGAAGTGTAAATAGCAAACTTTTTAGCACAAACTGATTTTATAGTGGTAGTATTCTTTAGGTTCTAGGTCTTATGTTGGATATAACAAGTACAGTAAACAGAGTAACTATTAAGTTTGTAATATTTTGTAAACAACTTATAATATCTCAGCAGCCTCTCAAGTTGCACACATATTGTCAGCAGCATTTTACTCATCCAGCTGACATCTTTCATATGATGTTAAGCAGATCCGTCCATGCAATTTGGTTGTCAAGATATTCAGAAAAAGATGACATTTATGACAATGCGAATAAATATTATACAAACAACAATATCTCTTTATCTGCATTAGATAGCAGTCAAATATCAATACAGTTGTGTTTGCCATTGTCTAGGCTTTAAGATTAAATGTTTTGATACATTCTATGTGGCATGGTTTTGGAATTATTAATGAAATTTTAACAAGCAATATTTCATGTCTAGAGTAGTCAGTAGGATGTAACTGCAGAAACACTTGGAGGCATCACTCGTCTATAATGTGTTAAATATTGGCTCCATCCAGGTAATGGTTATTCTCTGAATAATTATATAAAGCTGCCCTGAGAATGCTTGCTTTCTGGGGGGTAACCCTGACCTCTCTAAATAAAGTGCAATTTGAGGATCAGTCTTTCTCAGATCCTACTATTAATATCAAATACAGGACACTCTGTGCTCTGTTAAATACCGACAAGGAGATGGAAAAACTGTGTATCAAATAAAGCTACCTGGCATTGCTGCTGCAAGAGAATATCCAAACTGAAAGTGTTACCAGTATTATGGGATCACTACATAAGGTTAATTCATAGATGGTTCTGAATGTCCCTATATTTTTATTTTTCAAATATAAGGAATACTTTATTTAGTTTTTGGATGTATTGGACCATAACTGTAGTGATGCAGTTCCTTGCAGACAGGCTTGAGACTGTCCTGAAGTTTCCTTTATTTGGTACAATTTTGTTGATGAAGAGCAAGGCATCTTCAGTAGGAGGCTATCCAATAGTTGCCATTTCATGTTGCTGAGTATTGTTGGGGAACAATATGACTGGTTATAGTATAAAGAAATGATTGTAATTTTTTTTAGCTTGTTGGGTTCATTCTTTAATTGCCAAGGGATGGAAGAGGGAGTGGGGATTATTTGGTCTCTGAATCTAGTACACCAG